>NC_025698.1:1786876-1815167 GCF_000633955.1 Camelina sativa | reverse complement strand
ACCTGTGGCAATAGAGGACATCGACGTAGTCCATATCGAGTCGTTTGAGAGAAGCTTTAGTTCCTTCAACGATATGCTTCCTGGACAAACCCTTGTCGTTAGGACCAGGACCACCCCAGAAGATCTTGGTGGAGACGACGATGTCAGATCGACGCCAACCAAGCTCACGAATCGCCTGACCCATAATCTCCTCAGCACGACCGTTAGCGTAAACCTCTGCGTTGTCGAAGAAATTGACTCCATGATCACGACAACACTGAAGAATCGATTTGGCTTCTTTCACATCGAGCTGGTTCCCAAACGTAACCCACGCCCCGAACGAGAGCGTGCTCACCTTCAAACCCGACTTCCCCAAATTCTTGTACTGCATCTTCTCTTCTTTGTTCCTCACTATCTCAAATCTCAAATCTCTCTGTTGATCTAATCTCAAATCTCACAGTCTCTCTCTCTCTCTCTATTATACTTTTTTGTTAAAATAAAACGAACAACAAACAGCTAATAACCATTAACAAGGAAGTGACACTTTAATACGATAACCTACCGGTTTGGTTTAACTGCCTCCGGTTATCAAGGTAACCAATAAGTAAGTATGTTTCTATTTTCCAATACCAAAGTTTTAAATGCATGCATACAATCAAATCAACAGCATTCGACTAAAATNCCCGAACGACAGCGTGCTCACCTTCAAACCCGACTTCCCCAAATTCTTGTACTGCATCTTCTCTTCTTTGTTCCTCACTATCTCAAATCTCAAATCTCTCTGTTGATCTAATCTCAAATCTCACAGTCTCTCTCTCTCTCTCTATTATACTTTTTTGTTAAAATAAAACGAACAACAAACAGCTAATAACCATTAACAAGGAAGTGACACTTTAATACGATAACCTACCGGTTTGGTTTAACTGCCTCCGGTTATCAAGGTAACCAATAAGTAAGTATGTTTCTATTTTCCAATACCAAAGTTTTAAATGCATGCATACAATCAAATCAACAGCATTCGACTAAAATGTACTGTATATGATGATTTCTACTAAAACCATACCGAACCTCAAGAGAAAATTGGTTGTTGTTGATTATAAATTAACCGGTCTGAATACATTTCGGTTTAGTTGCAATTTTTGTAATAAAAGAAATATGTGATTTAGATTAGTGATCTCGTTAGTGGCAGACCCACACAATTAATTAAAAGATGCTGATCTTTCTCTCTCTCTCGTACTTAAAAACAAAGCGTGATCTCGTAATTTTAATTAAGCTGGACAACAACAACAACCCCAAAAAAAAAAAAGAGGTTTATTTGCTTTTTTTGGCTCCTAATGGGTCAAGAATCCCATGTAAATGACTTTAGTGTAGTCTCCATGTACCGATTTATCCTATGATAGACACGTGGCTTCCCTTTTAGGAAAGTTGCTCATTTAATTGGGAGAGTTGTGCTGTAACGGCAGCAGACCTTTTGCACTTTGCCGTATACGAATAAAACCTCTCAAGTCCGTGTCACGTGAAAATAAACGTTCATCAGACAGTCCTGCTCTTTGGAATATTTCACTCCTACACGCTCACACCGAATCAGACATGCATTTGCGAATTTTTTCGGGTTTATATATTTTTGGGCTTCGTTTTTTATAAAAGCCCGAATAGAAGCCCATTACATGAGAGATGTTGGATATCCAAACAAGACGTCGACAATAGACTGTATACTTTTTTTGTTAACATCTTCTTATCTCAAAATATAATGATTTTGGCTGATAACCTTTAAATCTTGAATTGATGTTTTAGTTATGATCAACAAAATTGTTTATGAGACGATATTTTTTAATGCTCTAAAATTTTTTATAACTAGGCACACATTGGACTTATTGTATTCTACAATTATTTTGTGAAGGTCTATTATCTTAGCTATTTTTACTATGTCATCATACGAGTTTTTTTTTACCGTTTCTTACTTTAAACTTTTATTTTTGTAAAGAAGTTTCGTTTGTATCATTAAACTACAGAATTTTAGGGAAAAAGGAAGATTTAGTAATAATGTTTGAGAGAATCAAGTTTATGATTAATTGTGAGAAGATAATATAGGTAGGCTTGATGAGTTTTTAATGTTATTTGCTGTTTTTGTAATGAATGGGTTGGAGAAACAGATTGCATTTGATGCATGTGAGTGTGGGGTTTTGGATTCGCTACCATCTAATATAGTGTTTTATTGGCCACCAAGAAAAAAAAGATAGAAAGAAAGATGAAGATAGAATTTTAAAAGTTTGCCAAAAATCCTCCACCAAGGGTTGACATTTTCTCCTTGTTTTGTTCTCGTACGTTATCAAATCCTGATTTAGCTTTTCTATGCCTTTTCTTCAGTGTACCCCAATACTAATCATATGGTTTTTCTAAAATGTACAACATATTTGATAATCTAAGCATATGCAAGCGATAACGAAAAAATGGTTCCACCACTTCCTTCCACGTATAAATGTACGACAGATAAAATTCTTGCAACGCATATATATCAACGACAAATTCAAAATACATAGTTTTTTTACCTATAACAATATAGCATACTCGATACTACCATATGGAAAATTGCAATCAATTAATTATGAAAAAAAGGATTGTTATTAATTATTTGTTTGACGAAAAAAATATATTAATTAAACAGTTGAAGGATATATGACCAGGTCCTATAAAATTGCTATGCGTTTTTCTTCGACGACATGCCAAATATTTAGGCTAAGATTGTCTGTGCTTTTCATGTACTTACATGCATGTTAAGGTTTCTCAATAAAAGTATAAATAAAATGGAGATGGTGACTAAAACAAAACCGTGAGCGTAACAATGTAATTTTAAGAAAATCTGAAACTGCAAAAACAAACCTAAATGCAAATAAATAACCATGTTCTTACTCTAGATATAAATCAAAATATATTCAATTCCTGATTAAAAGTTAATTATGTACTCAGAAATGGTAAAATACATCAAACTGTATAATATCAAGAAATTTCATGCATGCTTTATGAAGATCACATGATAAATTAAGATCACGAGAAATGTTTTTGAGAAGAGTTTATCATATCTTTAGATGTAATCCAATATATATAGCTTTTCGCTGAGTTGTTTTATATAAATATGTAACTTACATTGAAATTATATGAATGATGAAGATCAGAGGATCAATCTAGTTCACGGGTATTCTTTTTTATAAGATCACAAGAAATGTTTTTCTATCTATCATATATATATATATATATATATATATATATATTTATTTATTTATTTATTTTTGATTTAATCAAAATTATTTTTCTATATATATAGATATGCATGTAATATATAATTAAATTTTGTCGGGGTTGAATGTAACTCCCTAGCTTTATTTTTTTCCATTTGATTAGAGATGCACAGTGAGCGTTTCATGTGAGTCTTCTCTAACATTTTCTAGTTTACTTTTATTTTCTTGTTTTGTTGAATTTCTGAAAAAGTTTAGCGTAACTTGTCTTCGACTATTTCTTTTTTCAAACGTAAACTTGTCGTCGACTAACTTCTAAAAGAAAACGATTAAAAGTGCCGATGGATCTATCTCTGATCTGTGAAAATTAGCGCATATATGAGTCATAAGATCCTTAATCGAATTAACCTTAATTACAAAAAAAAAAAGATATAAAATCTCCGAATGAGCCCATCTCTGCGACTCAAATACATCGTCTTAAATATAGCTAGGCACATCACACATGCATCTTGTAGCTAAGCTAAGACAAGCATTTGAATTTTATTTTCTGTATCATAATATAATGACACCGCATAGTTAGAAGAATTTAATTTGACACGTCCTTATCGAATGTAACGTTGCAATGACACGTTAAAGATCATATAGATGAAAAAAATTACGGAATAACCTTCCAGCGTACGTCCGAATCGATAGGATAAAAAATCTTTGGTTTCTTTCTTGTGTGCAAGTTTTGTCATTTACTTTATATAAACAAAGACAAAAAAACAACACATAACTAAAATAAAAACAAACGACGTCTCTTCGTAGCAGAAAACGACGACGTACAATGTTGAGTGGATCCAAGTTCCCAAACTATTCGATATTTTTGTAATGTTTGGGAGTGTCGGTGCCTCGGCTAATATGGTAACAAACGACAGATATAAATACGTCGAATTATCCACTACATACCCATTTATATAGATACCTCAAATGTGGTTATAAATTTAATATAGTTATATTCATTTATGGCATTAATTGGATCTGAAAATGGCATTTTTTGAAGTTTTGCATGGATTTAAGTCGATCAGCCGAGACGCTTACATGTGGTAAAGATGTCCTAAATGGAATAAACACGGTTAATTGCTTAGATCATTTATTAACAGATTCATGCAATCGTCCACTCCACTTCATCAAAGGAAGACACATTTTTAAATCAAATTTTGTAAATTTTGGTTTTTTTAGAATAAACAAGAAAAGTTACAGAACCGTATATAATGGGTTCTTGCTGGTTTCACTTAATGTGAGGTAAAGGAACAAAAAAAAATATAGTTTAAAGAATAAGTAAAACAGAAGTGATTGGGATTCAATTTGACCCGCGAGTTTTGGCGGAACCAAACAATTCGCACCAACAAGATCTTCTCTTTATTTATAGCTTTTTGCACTTTTACAAAAGTAATTTGAGCAATAAAAAGTGTAACAAAAGAAAAGTTTCAATTATTACTAGTTACCCGCCAATCCAACTTCTCCCATGATGCACACACATGGTACACATCATATATGTATTTCTAATAGGCTTTTCTTGTTATAGTGAATGATGTTACTTGTTTATCTATATACACTTTACACAAAATACAAAATACAAAATACAAAAAAAAAAAAAAAAAAAAAAACTACTGATTTACGTTTTAGCGCATAAATAATTATATTATATAGCGGAAAATACAAAAAAAGTTCGAGTGTTTAAGATTTTTAGTTGGTAGATCATTCGATACAAAAAAAAATACATAAATAAAAGTAGGAACAATTTATTTGGTTTACAAGTTCAGTTTATCAATAATGATGTTTCCTCAACTGATAATAGATGTCCAGTGTAACCAAAACGGAGATGAGTATAATTCACTGAGACAAAAGGTTCTGACTTCTGAACCGCTTGATCGTTAGCATGACGTTAGATCATCATTCTGTTACCCAGCAAGCAAATAGTATATATATCCAATACAACGTCGTACTCATGAATATGATCTTTCACTTCAATGGTAAGTTAGAAATAGTCAACTATTTTAACAATCTATTAGAAATTCTAACTATATAGTATTCTTCCGAAGCCTAAAAAGTAAAAACCTACCATTTTAGTTTACTATATAGTCTACAAAATTAGTTGAGTCTTGAAGGAAGATGGAAACCCACAGAGTTGGAGTGGGTTGAGAGACAATCGTAACGTTTGCAATATTCTTAGTTTAAAAGCTCGATTGGGTATTAAATTTTGACTTTAGTTTTTATTTTATTTAACTTTTGTGTATCCTGGATAGGATTGGATTGGAGAATATGATATCATGGGTACGTCCAAAGGTAATAGTAATGCTGGGATTGAGGGTAAAAATGGAATTCGGAGAAGCGTGAGAAGAAAAAAAAAAAACTTGACATGATGATGGGAGGAGTTTGGGTTGTTGCATGGGAACATTATGTGTGCTCCCAAAAGGTAAATAAAATACCAAATGTTAATCATTGGAGATTTATTTAAATACAATGCACTTAAGAAAACTTAATATCACGAGGAAAATCATTAGTATAAGTTCAGAATTAGTGCTTTTCCCAGCAAACCAAGTAGATAGTAGCGTATATGGAGTGCTATTTATACTCTATATATGAAATGCTATTTTTGGTTGTTGCGAGAAGAAAAAAGGAACATTCACATTACTAGAAATTTCCGGTTCTAGTTTAACCGATTAGACCAAATTAATTGAGCAAGATAGGCACCCCCAGCTTCCAACTAATAGTGAGAACAGTTTGAAAACTCTAACTTGAGTAGTCAACGACCTCAACGCGTATTCTTTAAGTTCTTCTTCGTTTTTTCTTTCTTTCTTTCTAAGCCCGTGATTACCGCCTCGGAAAATCATGGAAATTTTCACGGAAATTGTAATTATATTTATTTATAGTATACTATATAGTAGTATTAATAAATACACTCCAATGTATATAGTGAGACCCGCTAATTCAGCAGGAACTATGACAACTGGTTTCCGTGTACGGAAGCTCCCTCTCTCTCTCTCTTGCCCGTATCTTTCTTGTTGATGATGTGTCACTACTACAGGTAGACAAAATTAGAAAAAAAAAGTTTTATCTACATTATTTGCTTCACTTACTGTAAATGCGAAAGTGAAAGAATCAGTTAGAAGGCCAACCAATTAGCTTTCTTTTTTCTGTCATATTCGACATCATTCAGTTGTTCTTATGTCAATAATTACTCGAATTACAGGGTAAATTTTTATAGTTTGATTCTTTTGGAGTTATGAACCAAAGACTCAAAAAGTTGGTTACTAAAAGTCTAAAACAAAAAAAAAGGAAAAACAACAAATTTGTTAAAAAATAAATCTGCGTGCAACTTTAGGTTTACACATATGTGATATGTTTATTCACTAGATTTTGACAAATATTCCTTTTATAAAGGCTGGTGTTTAATCAGCATGGTTTACACGAATAGACTAGTATTTATTATTTATTATGGTAAAATCAAAACACGCAGTTTATTTGCCTGTGAAAATGTTCTGAAACTATTTTTGTTAAGCGATTTTTTTTTGGTTTGTTAACTTAAGAATTACATTTACAGTTAAGAATAAGAAAAAAAGAAGAAGAATTCGTTAGCAAAAAATAAGAAAATGTGTAAGCGTGCCGAGGTCGATAAAAAGTCACACGCTTGAGCAGTTAGTGGCGGTTAGAACGGTAAATAAATAAAAAAAGAGAGAGACGGAGTTAACAAATGATCAATCACGGTGATAAAGCAAAAAAAACGAAGAAGAATCAAATTGTACTAGACGACGCCGTATAGATACATAACGGCCGTCTTAACGGCTCTTTTTGGTGTCCTCTCCCTTTTTTTTGTTTGGTCTCCCCCGAGATTCTATAAGAGGGCCAATATATCTCCAAGCTCGTACATTCACTGTCTTTAGCTCTCTCTCCTCTGTTCTAAATTCTCTCTCGGAACAGAGTTAAAAAAGACTTTGTGCTTAGCTAACTTCAGCCGCTCCAATGGCGGTTCTTCTTCCCACATGGGTTTTAACAATGATGTGTCTACTCTTCTTCGTCGGAGCAATGGAGAACACTACTCACAACAAGATCTCATCTCTCCCTAGGTTTGTTCTCTTCTCTTTTAATAACATGTGTTACGATCTCTGTTTCTTTCAATACAAAGAAGATCATTTATATAATTAGTTATATTTTTTCATTCTCGAGCTACATTTTCCCCAGATTCCAAAGTATAATTTCCAAAATAAAAAGAAAAACTAATTCGTTATGTAGTTTTCCATTCTCTAGCTACATTTTCCCTCGGATTCCGAAAGTATAAAATTATATTTAATTTACTGTTTTAATTCCATTCAGCCGACAAAATTATAAACAAGAGAAAATAGTTTTTGTTTCTTTAGCCTTTTCGATCTCTCTCTTACTACAAACAATATTCCCTCCCTCTTCAAACAAAATCATCCGAGCCGTTGCTTTTTTGTTATGATCTAGATCCAACGATCTGAACCGTACATTCCGCTTTTTTTTATATGTGCATACAGTCAACTTCGTTACGTAGATACACACTTGACTCTGTTTCGCTATTTTACCCATTTGCCATTTTGACCTCCCACATTGAAATGTTTCTGTAGTGTTATTTTAGTCATTTTAATAGTCCTGTCGAAGACCTCTCTCTTTCTTAACGGTTTCTCCGGATAGCGAATTTTATGGAGCAGTGTAATTTAGTGTAGTGTGTGCGGTGCATTCTCCAATAAATAATTACATTCAAAACATTGTTATAGTTTTGGCATTCCTTAGTTAGTAGCATATGTCACAATCATTAGCTTTCTCTAGATTCTCAAATTTTAGATTATAGTTTCTGATGATCTTAATTTCTGAAAAAAAAAAAAAAGATCCGACGAAACCGAATGGAACCAACACGCAGTGAAGAATCCAGATGAAGTAGCGGACGAAGTTCTCGCCTTGACTGAAATGTAAGTACTAATTCCATCTCATTCTAATTATGACCTCTTTTAAAATTCTCATGTGGGATATATATAACATGTAATGGGGGAAAAAGTCACAAAAGTACAATATTGGGTATGGTCCTCCTATTCATTTAAAATTGTGTTGTGACTTTTGTTTCATTCTATTGTTGTTGAATCAAGATCTATCCTACAAGAGCTGTCACATTTATTTCTCCTCTAACCAACTTAATTCATTTTTATTTTTGTTTTTGTTACTTATACCTCGTCTATAAATCTAAACCCCCATGTTCGTTCACATACTATTATAACAATGACAAATATAGTGTTCGCTGATTAATTTATTCTTGCTACCAGTGAGATCTATTCCCGTGAACTATTGGCATTCATTAATTCTGTCAGTATCATTTTTTTTTTATATAAGACAATCTATATTTTTATTATCACCTACTACATGTTTCATGCATTGATATTTTAAAAAGGTATTATTCATTCTATCTTTTCTCTATTTAATATTTTTAATATATAAAACTATTTTTAAGAATGCTCGTTATTTTTTTTTCTATTTTTTTTT
The DNA here is from genome assembly GCF_000633955.1 of Camelina sativa. Classification (NCBI taxonomy): domain Eukaryota; kingdom Viridiplantae; phylum Streptophyta; class Magnoliopsida; order Brassicales; family Brassicaceae; genus Camelina; species Camelina sativa. The sequence goes on along the minus strand of NC_025698.1, from coordinate 1,806,420 downwards.
TCAATTGTTGTTGAACTAATACTTTCAAGCAGACAGTTTTCACTCCAAACACCACATGCACTAACACTAGATAGATCCGCGTCCGACGCATTATTGCATATATATAAGTTAAACAAAAATTAATATTATTATTACCTCTGCCAACATTAATAAATATCTTTTCATATCACCAGCCATATGTATACGGCTTAATAGTACACTGTACACTAGGAAGTCGTTAAATTTAACTTTGGAAATACGTACAATCAAACTGTTATAGAAACTTATCCTTAAATATTATATATTGGATTTTAAAAATAGAAATAAAAAATGTTTATTAATCATTTTGGACAGTACCCCATGTGGTCGTAACTCGTAACAGAGCAATTTACTCTTTATACGGTCAAAAAAACAAAAAAACGGTATCCGTTAAAACGGACGGATTTGATCGTCGTTATCCAACGGTGATTATTTGTTTGTCCTCATTTAACGGTTCTCGCTAACGTCGTTTGGGCTTTCAGGAATCTTTAGGCAGACAACCTAATCCCACCGTCACCGACACACGTCTATGAGAAAAAAGTCTAAAAATATATTTATATATTATATAATGTAGTATTTATCATCAACCATGTGCTCATGTTCTGATTTGATTTTGATTGTTTTCTCAAATAATCTTGTATTTTTTTTCATGGTGGAGATGAGATCCGGTTGAGAATAATGAAATTAAAAGTCGAATCTAAACCGGATATGATTTATTAATTTATACAGGAGTGTGAGAAACCATACCGAGAGGAGGAAGCTAGGTTACTTTACTTGCGGAACAGGCAACCCTATCGACGACTGTTGGCGGTGCGATCGCAACTGGCACAAGAACCGCAAACGCTTAGCGGACTGCGGGATCGGGTTTGGAAGAAACGCCATCGGTGGTCGCGACGGTCGTTTCTACGTTGTCACTGACCCGAGAGACGACAATCCGGTTAATCCTAGACCCGGGACATTACGTCACGCCGTGATCCAAGACCGACCGTTATGGATCGTTTTCAAACGCGACATGGTGATTCAGTTGAAACAAGAGCTCATCGTTAACAACTTCAAAACGATCGATGGACGTGGCGCAAACGTTCACATCGCTAACGGCGGTTGCATCACGATTCAGTATGTAACGAACGTGATCGTCCACGGATTACATATTCATGATTGCAGACCGACTGGTAACGCTATGGTGAGAAGTTCAGAGACACATTTTGGGTGGAGGACGATGGCGGATGGTGATGCTATTTCGATCTTTGGCTCGAGTCATGTGTGGATTGATCATAACTCGTTGTCTCATTGCGCTGACGGGCTCGTGGATGCAGTCATGGGCTCAACCGCGATAACCATCTCTAACAACCACTTAACTCACCACAACGAGGTAAGTCTTATTATTGCTTTGTTACTTTAATTGTAGCTTCTTCTTTTTTGGCGGGATTCGATTTTTGATGATGTGATTTGATCTTTTTTGCTAAAAGGTCATGTTGCTCGGACATAGCGATTCGTACATGAGGGACAAAGCTATGCAAGTGACCATTGCTTATAATCATTTTGGAGTTGGACTTATTCAAAGAATGCCGAGGTAATATAAAAGACATAACAAAAACAGAGTAAACAGAGAATGCTCTGCTTTTGTGTTCTGTTTCTTGAGTATGCTGTGTTATGTTTTCTAAACATTACAACTCTTCTTGCAGGTGTCGACACGGGTACTTCCATGTCGTAAACAACGACTACACTCACTGGGAAATGTACGCGATTGGTGGAAGCGCGAACCCGACAATCAACAGTCAAGGAAACCGCTATGCCGCCCCTAAAAACCCCTTTGCTAAAGAGGTAATAACTCGATGAATATCAGTTAAAAGTTAAAACCAAAGAGTGATGTCGTGAGTGTGAGTTTATGATGTTCGAATGTTATGTTTGATAGGTCACGAAGAGAGTGGACACACCGGCTAGCCATTGGAAAGGATGGAACTGGAGATCGGAAGGAGATTTGCTTCAGAATGGTGCTTACTTCACTTCTTCAGGAGCCGCCGCGTCCGGAAGCTACGCACGTGCCTCTAGTCTCTCCGCGAAATCTTCTTCATTGGTCGGACACATTACTTCCGATGCCGGAGCTCTACCTTGTCGCAGAGGACGTCAATGTTCATCATAGTTGCCACTTACGACCATTACCACCAAAATTCAAAACCACCTTCCATTATATTCAGACAAAAGTGTACATTTTCACACATTTGTCATTTAAAAAGCCAATTATCTTTTTTTTTTTCGGTGTGTGTGTTTGTGTCGATTTTTCTCAACCTCGGGTTTGCTTGCTTCAACCGCAAGTTAACACAAGAAAAAGGGAAAACAGAAAAAGACAACCTTTCATGTAAAAGAGAAATCCCCGAAGTGTTGTTGGTTCTGTCTGATCAACTCAGATTGTTCTTCGTGTATCTCTGTCGTCTACCCATAGAAACAAGAATATATATTATCTCTTCTTTTTTTTTTTCTTGTATTTTTTTGAGATTTATAATTTAATATAGGGTCTAATGATTTGTGAATCTTTCTACTTTTCATTGTATTATATTTGTTGGCTGGATTTTAGCTTTTATTTCCCATGTGGCTGTAACTTGTCAATTGTCATGATTGTACTTTGTAGTGAGTGAAGCAAGCAATCAAGCAATATTAGTAACTGGGGGATTTATAAATTCAAATAGCCAGCTATTTTATCACTTAGAACTGTTTTTCAATATGCTTTCCTTATCTCGTGTCGTGAGATGTTTGGTCAAGTCCTATAACGAGCGAAATATATAAAAGTATCAATTTTATTATAAGTGTTGTTTGGTGCGAGAAATCCATAATCGAAAAACGTATAATATGAAATCGAATTGGGGTAATGTATATATTTTTTCTTTTAAAAGCATATATTTTTGTTGGGAAGAAAAATTAGCGTATCTAATATCTATATTTGGCTTTTTGCATTGAAAAGTAGATCGTACGTTAACATAAAAAAAGCAAGAGAAGCCTAAAACACGCTAAATCGACTCCCATGTGCCCACACATGACAAGAAAAATCAAAATAGTTCGAAATCAACAAGCAAAAATTTGTCGGACAAATAATGATAACCTTTTATTTCCACCATCATTAGGGCTTTCGTTGGCTAATTATGATTATCTATAAGTTACTTAACAGACAAATTTAGGGACTTCTATTGGAGAGGTGATTTCTAAATCCATATGAAATTGTAAATTCTAAAAATCATAACATATGGATTTAGAAATAACATGTTTTATCCATGACTTTGAATCCTTCTATTTTACACTTCAAATCCATTTAAAACATAATGTGGATTTTGAAATCCAAAAACAAATAATTAAGTGAATAACATGAGATTTTAACAAGTATTTGTACGTCATAGAACTAATAACACATAATTTTGATAAGTATTTTAAAATCAATAATTGAATAACACATGATTAAAGATACTATTTTTCTGTGGTAAAATATATAGCTTTATATATAAGATTTATATGAAAACACCTTTTTTCTTTCTTTCTAACAGGCTGTTAACATTGCTAGATTTTATATCAAAAATTATCCTTGTAAATGATTTAAAGCATCACATTTTCACAATTCTTAACTTTTAAAGTCCAATGATTTATATACACTGGTGGATAACACGTTTTATTATTTTTTTTTTAAAATCCAACTAATCATGAATCACCTTTATGGCTTTACCCAACCAAATCAATTAACATCAGTCTTTTTCCTCCTTCATCGCGAAGCTCGCAATCACCTCTAAAGACACACTACACATAGTATTTTTATTTTACATCATTATGCTACAAAAGCTGAGACAAAGTTTCTACATAGTCCAGAGCTTTTCCAATGGGGTTTTGTACAGTTCATAGCTTTTTTTCAAAGACTTTGTTACCATATATAGTAAAACAAAATACAATAAAGACTGGTTAGGGTTTCATGTATATTTATGATTTTAATCAGATATATCTTTAATCCATATAATTACCAAATCAAAATTTTAACATTTCTGAATATTACTTTATTGAGACATTCATAAATAATATGGGTGGATTGTAATAACTAATCACCAAGGATCTTGTTCTTGATGATATCGGTAGCGTTTTTGGCAGTGCCTAATACGCCAGAGACAGAACCTTTAGCCTTTTCAGTGATAGTATCCGTCGTCTCAGTAACTTTCTCCGTTACATCTTTCGTCATCTTAGTCACCTGATTGACCAAATTAATCAGATAATATCATCAAATTAAATCACAATTAAACTGTGGTGTTTTGTTAATTACACGGCCAGCCGTAGTGGAAGCGACATCTTGGATGTACTCAGTGGTTTCCTTCACTTGCTTTGCTCCTTCTTTCACTGCCTCTGCTGCTTCTTTCACCTTTTGGCATTGCTCTGCCTCTTCTTTTCCCTTTTTCATTTACCATAATGACAAAATGTATTATTCCATACAGAAATACATATTAGACCTAATACGGTGGATTTTTTTTTTTGTTGCCTCTCCTCTCCAACAACGCATCATTTTAGAGGGTTCATGCATGGTTTACAAAGAAGAAAAAAAAAAAAGCTGCGCTTGAGGACAGGTCTCCGTTGTCTCTCACCTGTAAGGGCCTTGGTGACGCTGAAACGAATGCCCTACGCAGTGGAAAACTCCTTGCCGTTTTACCACTAGAGATCAGAAGTTCGCCCAGTCTTGATGCATGCATTATAACCTTTGTGGAAGCAAAGCGTAGAAGACAGGTACGAGCTTCTTGAAGGTTCGAGAGTATAGTACTTAATTAAAGTTGATCACAGGTTACAAATTTTTGGTTAAAATCCTAAGATGCAAACTCTAATTAAAAGCTTTATNTACTGCCTCTGCTGCTTCTTTCACCTTTTGGCATTGCTCTGCCTCTTCTTTTCCCTTTTTTCATTTACCATAATCACAAAATGTATTATTCGATACAGAAATACATTAGACCTAAGACGGTGGATTTTTTTTTTTTTTTTTTTTTGCCTCTCCTCTCCGACAACGCATCATTTTAGAAGGTTCATGGTTTACAAAGAAGAAGAAAAAACGCTGTGCTTGAGGACAGGTCTCCGTTGTCTCTCACCTGTAAGGGCCTTGGTGACGCTGAAACGAATGCCCTACGCAGTGGAAAACTCCTTGCCGTTTTACCACTAGAGATCAGAAGTTCGCCCAGTCTTGATGCATGATGCATTATAACCTTTGTGGAAGCAAAGCGTAGAAGACAGGTACGAGCTTCTTGAAGGTTCGAGAGTATAGTACTTAATTAAAGTTGATCACAGGTTACAAATTTTTGGTTAAAATCCTAAGATGCAAACTCTAATTAAAAGCTTTATTTATATATAACTGTCCCTTCCATCGCGGTCTCAATTATGATCGTCCGATTTATATATTTTATTTTGTTTTACCTGATTGTTAATGAAAGTGTCAGAGTTGTCCGGTTATGAGCATTTATAGGGTTCTTTGTGGTTTTCTTTAACAAAACTAATTTTCTCAAACCCCCCCCCCCTTTGTTTGGCTATAGACTCGATCTTCGTTTTTTCGCTTGCAGTGGATTCCTGTCTATTGTCTAACGTATGTCAATAGTTATATATATAAACAAAAAAATAATGAAATTAATATTTGAAACGTCAAATGATTTTTTTTTCGTATAATTTAATTATCTAATCAAACAAGAAAAAAATTATGATAACCTAATTAAGTTTTAGTTCAAAATTCAAATGACTCGCTTGCTGTAGTACATGAAGTCACTAGCCAATTACAAGTTTACGGAAAAAGAAAAATGAATCAATATTTAAACTAGACCAATCAATTGTCCATGGCATAGTTGTATCATCAGACAGCCTTTACTAAGGAAAAAAATGTTATAAATTGGGTTCATAGCCAAATTTATGACTTTCAACTGTCACCAACCTTACATTTTGCTATATAAACCCTAAGAAACTCATCAGAAACCTCAACAACATACAATACGTTCCATAGAATCTAGAGAGAAAAAGAGAGGAGAGAGAGAGAGAGAGAGAGAGAGAGAGAGAGAAAGAGATGTCGAGAGTTTTATCAGTCGTTTGTGTCCTGCTCGCTATGTCGTTCATCTATGCACGTGCTCGTCACGTGCCGGGAGTGTCTGACGAGGGCACGACGACGACACATGACGATACAGCAACAATGCCCATGCATGCAAAAGCAGCTGATCAGTTACCACCAAAGAGCCTCGGCGACAAAAAGTGCATCGGGGGAGTCGCTGGAGTCGGTGGATTCGCCGGAGTTGGTGGTGTTGCCGGCGTGGGAGGTCTAGGGATGCCACTTATCGGTGGTCTAGGTGGGATCGGTAAATATGGTGGGATAGGCGGTGCAGCTGGAATCGGTGGATTTCACGGTATAGGCGGCGGGTTAGGCGGAGCAGGAGGCGGTGTTGGCGGCCTAGGTGGTGTAGGAGGCGGCGTTGGCGGTCTTGGTGGAGCAGGAGGTGGTTTAGGAGGGGGTATTGGTAAAGCAGGCGGTATTGGTGGTATTGGCGGTCTAGGCGGTCTAGGCGGAGTTGGTGGTGGTGGTATCGGCAAGGCAGGTGGTATCGGTGTCGGTGGTGGTATCGGCAAGGCAGGCGGTATCGGTGTTGGTGGCGGTATTGGAGGTGGACACGGCGTGGTCGGTGGTATACTCGATCCACATCCTTGATGAAGAAGATATAAAGCTATATTTGTAGAGAGAGTTTTTGTTGATTAGGGTTTGGTTAAGGAATAATTATTTAGTTCGGATGTTATTGTTGTTTTTTTTAATAATTAGGTGATCATTAGTGTGACTTGTGATCTATTCTCTCGTTTCGGTTTTCATTTTGTAATGTTTGCTTCGATGTCGGGTCTTACGTACGTTATGTAAGGTGTAACTCTCTATGTGTTAATCGTTTTGGTTTATGAGGTTCTCTTCTTTCAAAGTGAAAACAATATAATATCTACATTAAGAGGGCCAAAAAGACTAAACATCACTGATATAAAAACGGAAGGAGTACAAACTTGCTTCTATATATTTATACATAAAAAGCGTATATACATTCTAAAACTAATTAAATTACAAAACCTTATATAGATAATGACCACAGTCAATAATGCATTGAACGATCTACATGCATAGGATACGTACGAATACGTTTGAAATGTCTTAATTCATACTTTGAATATAGATAACTTAAAGACCGAATAAATTCTGAAGGATAATGAACGATCATACGCTATTTAGCAAGCAGGATTTCATAGTTTGTAAATTTATTTTGAAAAAGGAATTATTTTTAGTATTTTGTTTCAAAAATATACTATAAGAAAAAGACTCTAAAATAGTTGTGGGGGAAGTCAGCAAGAATCCATACAATGTAAGCATTAATAAATGACGTAATAATTGCTTTGGGATGAGAGGGACAAAAAATAAAGAAGATAGGATTTGCATGTCAAACACTTGTAGTCCCATTTCATGCCATCGTCGTCTATTTCGCTGTCTCAAACTTAAATTTACATCTCATGCAATGCAATGCAATTTATTACAACCCTCTCAAGTTTTTTTTTTTTCTTCTCTTTTTGGCATTTATATAATTACGTTAAATCACATAACTAGAAAAAAATTGTAGTCACATAAACAAAACTCAAAAAATAGAAAAGAAAACAATATATATTTTCAAACACGTACGTAAAATGGTAGTATTTAACTTTTTTTTTTCCCTTTCAAAACTTACTTATATTGTTGAGATATATGATTTATGATTTTGGTTTCAGTTGGAATCGTGTGGACCGAAAAACCGCCGAGTGTGAACTAAACTTATTATAAAAGCCCAATTAGGTATTAACGGGCCTTAAAATATCTTTCATATTCCATTTTTTTTTTTTTTAATTCAAACAAAATATATTTTTGTTTAATTAATCGGAAAAAAGGAAAGCGAAAGCAAATTAAATTTCCACAGTAGAGAGTGATAGCGGGAAGAAGCTCAGAGCGGACGATTCTCACACCGCCAAAACAAAATTTCCCAGTAGAGAGTGAGCGATGGAGAACAATGCGATGAAGATACTCGAAGAAATCAAATCTTCTGATGTAAGCTTCTCTTTGTTTCCACCTTTGATTTGATTTTTCTAGGTTTATCTCTATATCTCTATAAGAACCCTATCCTGATTGTTTCTGGGTAAGCTTCCAACGGATAGATCCTCTTTGATCAATCGTGAAATTTTCTTCTGATTGCTTTGGGTTTCACGATGTTTCTCACTAATTTGCCTCCGATTAAGTTTCTCCGTACCAACTCCTCTTCAATTTTATTGGTCTGGATTGAGGTTTTTTTTAGCGGCTTAATGTATATTTCTTTGTTGGTTGTTTGTGCAACAGCTTATTGAGAATCGTGTTCAACTACTCACACGGCTCAGTCAGTTAGATATACAAGAGGATTCTGTTTCCCCCTCTTTTGTGGAGACCTTAACAGTATCCTCACTCACATACCTTTTTTTTTGGATGTTTCCCCTTCCTTTTTGTTAAACTATGTTTATTACTGAGATGTGGATATTTAATCTTTGTGTGTGTGTGATTGTTGGTTTCAATATGATGAAGTGAGCACTTTAGAGATGAAAGTTATATCTGCTGCTTTATTTGCATGTTTCACTAAGGTTCTGATAGTTATATACATGCTTTAAGTGGTCTGTTATGGCATGTTTCAAGTATTCATTCCTTGACAGCTGTATAGACACTCTGGGAAGACTTCACTTGTCTTGATGTTAGCCAATGTTTGCTGAACAAGGCAATTTTGCCTGTGACTTCGAAATACCTTGCTTTGGATCGGCCTGATTGCTCTCACTTCTTTCTTGCTTTTGGTATTAAGGTACAATGTGTTTTTTTTTTTTCATTTTTGCTGCTTATTGCTGAACCTCAGCTTTTAGAGTGTTGTTGTATTTATATTTTCTCACTCTACCTCCTCTAGGTAAGCCAATGGTGTGCAAAACATTTAAATATGTCTGTAATGTCGATGGAGGAGTCTCAAGAGGAAGAGCATTCCAACATTTTCTTTCAGGTTAGTGATGCTTGATGGTCCTGTATGGAAAAGTCTGTCACAGCTAAGTGGGTTCTGGGAAACTGAATTTTGCAATCATTGGGTTGCAGCTTCTTTTGGATTATCTTCGCTTTTCTGCCTCATGTTTTACTGCTATTGGAAAAACATGTTTCTTGAGTGACGAGACCTCAGCTGTTACAGTTCATAAGTTTGTTTCAGAGCAGCTGAATTTGATAAAGGAAGTGATATTGAATGCCAAGGTATCTCTGAAAATCATCTTTCACTAGTTGCTACTAGTACTGTATCATACTCCTATCGTAGACTGAGATTAGTATTATGCATTGTTGTCATCGTTTAATAGCTTTCACCTTTCTTCTGGAACAGAAAGTTGAATCCCTTTCCTCGGAGATTCTTAAGGCTGCACAAGTAGTAATTGACTCTATTGTTCGTCTGTGCAAAGAGTACTCTCCAGCTGTGGATCAGGACGTAAATGAAATGAAGACTCATGGAAATGTGGGAAAGGCAAGGATGGAGGAAGATAACAAGGTGTGTAATTTGGAAAGCATAATTATGCTGGGAGTTAAATCTCTAAGTGAATTGGGTATGCTTGCTGCAAAAGATGGTGGTAATCTTGTGACCATTCTTAATACATCATGGAAGGGTGTGATTACATTGCTTCAGATAGACAAACAGACAGTGTTATCTCGGGTAGATGTAGGAGAGATCATATTAAAGCTAATGTCACTGATCAAGGAGTCTCTGAGATTTGCTGCTCAGGCTTGGTCTTGCTCGGTGAAGGATAACATATCTGCAACAGAAGCCAGAAGGGTCTTTCTTCCTGTGAAATTTTATCTTATCAATGCTGTTAAAGTTGTGGCGCTGTTTCCAAGCCAAGCGTCTATGGTGTTCAAGGAAATATCACTCTGCACCTTGATGATCTCTGCTTTCAAATTTTCACTGAGCCAACAATCCCATGGCAAAACGGCTAGTGAAGTAATGACTGATCTTCTAGAGAAAACGACAGTAGATCTTCTAAGTGCACTATTGAACACAGCTGAAATAACACAAGAATTCAGGATCACACTTCTTGATTTGTTGTTCATAGATGAACAAGATTTCTCAAACCAAGTTTGTAAGAAACAGAGCCATGATTCTCAGACAAAAACATCATTGGTAGATATCTTGTCTTTATCTGTTGAATCCACGACAAATGTCAGAGGTTTGCTCCTGGCCCGGGTTGTACTGTTCCAGTCCGTCTTGAGGTATTCTTCCGAGCTTGAGGAAGATGCAAAACTTGCTGTCACCAGAAAGCTGTATTGGCTTCTCGACATATTAACAGAAAAAGAGGTTTACTCTTCAGTCCTTTCTTCTCAGCTTCCAATCTCAGATGGTTCTGGGAAGAAAATAATCTGGGAATCCATGTTTTCAGCTCTGCTCCTGTCTCTCAAAACCCTTATGATTATACTGTCTTCAACTCCTGCCTGGGAACAGCTTGAAACATTCCTACTCCAGAACCTCTTACATCCTCACTTCTTGTGTTGGCAGATAGTGATGGAACTCTGGTGCTTCTGGTTTCGTCATGCCACCAATGATTTGGCGGCCGCTATGATCGATAAAATTTGTAGTTTCATGATGTCAATGTCATCATCGGAAACACCGCTTTGTCCAGATTCCGTTCTCAGAAGAACTACAAAGTCCATCTGCTTTCTTCTTACCCACAGCCCAAAATCATTAACAGCTCAAGTTTACACGAACGTTTCTGCTGAGGGCAGATCTGACTCTACACCAGATGTGTATCTAGCCTTGTTATTAGACGGGTTTCCGCTGAATTTTCTGCCAGACAGAATAAAAAACGATGTGAAAAGACAGATATTTGCAGATTTCGTCCACTTTATCAAGAACTTCAATGAGAAACCATCACGTTATTCCAAATACACTGTGCTAGGAGCTCCAGTTTTTGCACTCTCTGCTTGCCTTCAGATACTGTAAGTTACTCTGATATCCATTCTTGATACTTCTCTGGGTATCTTGTCGCACGAGATAGCAAAACCAGATATTTAGTAACTAAATTGTGTGAGCTTTCAGGGTAAAATATCTAACGACATACCCTTATTTTTTGTTGTTGTTGTTTTTCTTCTGTGTAGAAACATGGGCATATCAGAGATTGATGCCAAAACTCTGAACTTTATCGTTGCTGTCATTCAAAAGTACAGAAACTCCAAAGATGATACGAGGAAGGATCATTACAGTGAGATTCTCAGTGGAACGCTGTCCATCATCTCAAGAAACGAGCAGCTATACACTTGCCAAGAAATGAATAATGTTATAACAGAGCTTCAAAAGCTTTTCATATCAGAAGCTGATAGTCGTCATCTGCATAAATCCAAGCCAAACCTTGCTCTCTTCTTGTCAGGACTTAGCAAATACGAGATGTCTGAAACCGAAACCTGTCCAAAGAGCCGCGCGGTTTGGGAACTATACCATATGCTTCTCAGAAAACGCCACTGGGCTTTGGTTCATAACGCGGTTACTGCGTTTGGATACTTCTGTGCACGTACGAGCTGTAATCAGCTATGGAGATTCGTACCTGAAGATGCAGCTCTAGCCTTCGATATACCTTCTGGAAAAGAAGCAAAAACAGAGCGGTTCATGTCGGAATTAAAAATGTTTTTGGAGAAAGAACAAGCGCTTCTCTCAGTCACACCTTCGGAGGAGGAAGTCGAGTTACTTTTGAAAGAAGGCAACGAGGTTAAGGCAACAGTGCAGAAGTTTGTAGAAGGAAGATGCCAGAGGTCAATAGAAGTAGAGAAACGACCGAACAAGAAAAGGAAACTTCCAGAAGGAATTTGCAGGGGAGTGGAGCTATTGCAGAATGGAGTGAAGAGGATCAACGAGGGTTTAAGCGAGTTGAGGTCAGATGAACATGGGAATGAAGAGTTTCAGAAGAGTTTATTGAATCAGTTTTCGTGTCTTGAAGATTTGGTCTCTCATTTGTTAAGCCTCACAGCGGCTTCGGATTAACTAAGGTATGTTGAGTGGCTATCCCACACTGTTAGAAAGACTTTATGGAAACAGAAAATTACTTAACAAGATAAAAAGTACAAGATAAAAAGTTGAAATAGTACCCGGGCGGGTCATTGGACGACTAATTTCACTCAATCCATTAAGATCCGAATCTAGTCTCACTAAATGCTCATTTACTACTGATTTGCTTGTTTGTTTGGTATTGGCAATTATTACTATAAAGTATATAAGGAAAATGTTTCGAGCCATTGGAAAATAGTCAAATACTATATCCCAAGAGGCAAGAGCAATCTGAAAAAAAAAAGCTGCATGCATACTAATTCAATCTATAAACATCAGATGAGAAATCGGCCAAAAAATTACATTGTTATGTCATTATCAAACCTTAAGGTGCGGATGATTCAATATACAAATTGTAGTATGTAAGATTTAAGAAGTACCGGAAAGCCTTTAACAACACTGCTCTCCAAATACCAAGATCAAAGACTTTAAGCCTCTAACCGTTGCGTCGGAATAAGGTATGTTCAGTAGCTATCTCGGCCCACACTGTTTTGGGCTAACAGATCATGCCAAGATCATCTTGGGATTAAAAATGTTCTCCAAGAATCTCTATTACACTTCACAAGAGGAACTTGTCATAGATACGAACGGGTTACCACTTAAGTTTTTGAACAAAAACAAATACAATGTACTTGTTTCGATCATGATCCATTAAGATCCATTTTTTTTTTCAGTTGGGTCAGACCATACTTAAGTGCTCATTTTACTGTTTTGCAGGTCAAATGGTATTTACTGATACTATACATGAAATCCTTCAGTTTCTTTTGATTGGGTCAATAGTCAAATGACATTACTACTACAAACTGTACAAGGATCGAGCCACTGGGAATACTATAAAACCATCTCCAATAGCAGTCTGAAAAAAGCAATCTGAAATGAAATATATCAAAATGGGAGATCAGCAAAAAGTTAATATTGTTTTCTTGTTCGTGTTTCTTTTATTTGGTTCGGGTCATGGCAAGATCCCACCATTCTGGCGCGATACGCACGTCACGATGACAAACTCGATTGGCGGTCCACCTCTTACCATACATTGCAAATCCAAGCAAGACGATCTAGGACCTCACGTGGTGCCTTTCCACCAATATTACCAATTCAAGTTTCAACCAAATTTTTGGAAATAACATTGTTCTTTTGCAGTTTTCAGTGGGGCAACCAATTCAAATGGTTTGATATATTTGATGCTCAGAGGGATCAAGATATATGTAAAGATCAATGTAAATGGGATATAAAACCTAATGGTCCATGCAGGCTCGATAAAAAAGGCCCTACATGTTTTCCTTGGAATAAGTAATTTTATATCATCTATGAAAGATGAAATATAGATATAGGTTATATCACTTATCAGATTCAAAAAAATAAGTATTTTTTTTTGTTTATGTTTACCAATTTACACGGTGACTTTCAGCATGATTACCAATTTAAGTTCCAAACGAATATTGGGAAATCAACATTGTTCTTTTGCAGTTTCCAGTGGGACAAACAATTCAATATTTATGTTTTCTATGTAACTGGACTATAAAAAACTGATGGTGCATGCAGGCTTGGTAAAGAGCAGAAATGTTTTCCTTGGAAGTAATTTCATATACATATATAATTCTGTTTAGTATATCTAAATGATATTTAATTTGTTTTTGTTTTTAATGAAATACTAGGTGATACCCTGTGCTACAGCACATGATTATATATTTTGTTAGTTACTTTTTTTTGTAATTTGTACTTTTGTAACGTAGTTTTTTTATTTTGACTTATTTTTTTTGTTTATATAGTGTTTATTTGTATATTTAGGGTTATACAGTAAATTGGAAATCCTAATAGAGTAAGTAGTTTGTAAAATGTAACTTTTCACGGAAACATGCACACCGCAATATTGGATAGTACTTTTGTAAGAGAATAGACACTCCTCAATATCGGATAATAGTTTTGTAAGAGGATAGACACACCGCAATATCGGATAGTAATTTTGTAAGAGGATGAGTTTTTCTTTATTTTGGTTTGCCGTCGAAAGAGGAAAAATTGCTTGTTTAATTTTAGTGTGAGATATTTCAATGGTTAGGAAACCATTATATTTATAGTGAGATTAAATATATTTAGGTTATCATTTAAAAGTTAATATTTGATATATCAAATCTCAGCAAAATCGAAAAAAACCAATTTAATTTATAGTTTGATAAAAATACATGTTTTAACGGGTTTAACTCAAACTTTTTTTATATTTTAAAATTTTTAAGTTTAAAAATATTAATATTACTTAAATATTTTTTAGACTTAAATATATTATATTATTTTAAACTTTCGACGGAGTTCAAATATTTATAATAATTTAAACATTCTATAAAAATTTAAATATTTATAATCTTTTAAACTTTAAAAAAAACATAAATATACTATAATATGTTTACTTTTTAAAAGTTTAAATATGCTCAAATACAGAACCAAGTTAAACTGTTAAATTTGGATACCTGATAAATCAAGCTTCCTGCTCATTTGTACTCAAAACATATTAGTCATATATTTATCGTGATTATGAACCATATTCCAAAATATTTAGTCGATGTGGGATATACAATACACATTTGCTATAAATTAGTTTACAACTTTACATATATATAATTTCTGCGTTTTTTACTCTTTCCATCTGTATTAATCATAATTAATTACTATAATTTAGTTAAGGAAATATTGAAAAATCTAAACTAAAATGATGATTTATTTTTATTTAATTGTATTAAGTTGATTTGTTGTTTCCGTAAATATCTCACAATATAAAAGCAAATCAAATAAGTTTACATATATATACAATTTCGTATTTAATTTATTGATTATTTTGGAAGCAACAAAGTCACAATCCATAAGTATTAAAGATTTCTCATTATTATTAATATGCGTAATAATTATAGGGATTAAGTATGGTAGTAGTTAATATTTGATATTACTGAAGCCATTAAATACTCGATACCAGATTCTTTATTTATAGGGATTATACCTCTGTTTGGCAACATAAATAATTACTCTTGAACCAAACAACATACAAGATCCAAATATTATAAACCTGGAGTACAAACAAATATGCGAGTTTTTTTTCTTCTATTTCCGGGTTAAAGAGGATCCGCGTCCCGACCCGGTCGTAATTAAGTGGTCAAGCATGGGGTATAATAGTCATTTAGATAAATCGTAACTATAAGTTAATTTAATTAAATTAAGTGATTCTCTAATCATTTTTAATGAAAAACGTACTAAAACAAAGTCATGGTCCAATTTGAGTCTAGTGAGTACTTCTGCTTTAATAGTATAGATGAACCGCGCAACACAGGTTTTTGCTGTGTATATTTATATTATTATAATGAATATTTTCAATATAACAATTATATAATTAAATAAGATAAAGATTAATTAGTTGAGAAAGAGAGAAAGTTCTTTGTAAAATAAAGAGAATATAGGTTAATATTTTTTTTCGTTATGTCTAGGGGAATTTATATGTAAGGGGACTAGGGGATCTGGGGAATCTGACATCTTGGGGCGAAAAGACTACCAGCAAACGAAGAAAGAAAGAGGAAGGAGAAAGGGGTAATTCTCGGTGACCGACGTAAGGCCGATCTCCGGTGAACCGAAGTAAGAGAAACCCTAATCGCCAAAGAAAGCTCTCAGGCACACATATTGAGGCACTATCCGTCAAAAAAAATATTAACCTATATACAAAGCCGGCGTGGAGATGTACTGGGCTACAAGCGAGGGAGAATATTGGACCTCATAGTTTTTATTTCTAGTTTAATTTTCTTCTTAAAAAAATAAAAACATATGTTTTAGACATTGACAAGGTTCGAACCTAGGAGCTAAGACTCGGCTTTTACAGTTTCAACCACTAGACCACACAAAAATTCTTGTAAAATCGGCCGAAAATTAGTTAATATTTTAAACGGCCGTAAGCATGTGCTTTGCTTGCTTGGCCTTGTGGCCGGCTCTGCCTATATATATAATTAGATCTCTTGATTAGTATTGTTCACAAAAAAACAAAAAAATAAAATAAAATAATAAATCTCTTATTTAATTAGTATTTAAAATTTAATTTTGTCTTGATATAAATGTGATTCTTTTCTTCATATACTTTAGATAATCAATCAAGTTTATTTGTATCTCCTATATATTAATAGCTGATGTGTCGCCGCCAGAGAGCTTGAGACAAATATAGTTATTTAGCTTTATTTAAACAAATATATTATTTACAACTATATGCCATTGTGTTTTGAGAAAAAAACAAATATGTTATTCTTAAAAACTTTATCACATAACTTTATTAATATTAATTAAATTTAAGCTTTAAATATATTTTATATATTAGAAAAATGATTTATTGAAATGCATCTGTAACCCATTCGGATTTCACAAATTTAAGCGAGACAGATGCAAAGACATATTGCTGCTCAAATTATTTAAACCCGTTGCAGGATGGTTTAGTGGACGAGTTTGACCGAGTTAACAATTTTATTTAAATTATCCAGTTCATGTAGTTTTTGTTTGTTGCGATATTTATGTGATTTGATAGTTCAAGATTTTTATAAAAATCTAACAATCACTAATTTGGTTTACATTCTATCCTATCCAGATATGTCATCATGTCAATCAAAAATTTACGGTGACACGATTACTAATTTAAATTTTTATAACTTGATGAATTCAAACCAATATGTTTAAATGTTATATTAAATAAATATATGTACAAATGTAATAACTCAAATAAAAATTTCACTCTGTGCAATAGCACAGGTTATTACCTAGTTTACTTAGAATGACAAAAATCGCCTTCCACTTGTGATATCTTGTTTGCTTTTTTTAATTTGTTTGGTGTATGTTTGTATATACCTCTTCAAATTTACCCGAGGAAACATGAATCGGATTAAACCAAGATAAACCGAAATAATGGGATTGCTCATGGTAAGAAACAAGCGTTTTTGGGTAGACATAACAAGATCAAAGACGACTTTCCACACCGCGGCCTCGGAATAAGGTATGTTCAGTCGATACACACTGTTAAAAAAAGACTTTATGCTAACAGATCTTGGGATTAAAATTGTTCTCCAAGATACAGAACAAGCACTTCTCTCTATTACACTTTCACAAGAGAAACTTGACATATAGCTAGATACGAACGGATTACCATATAAATTTTTGAACAAAAAAAAAATGCAATGTACTTGTTTTGATCATGTCTTTGGACGACCACAATCCATTAAGATCCAAATTTTTTTTTGTTTTTTTTTTAATTGGGGTCGAACCATACTAAATGCTTATTTTACTGATTTGCAATTGCTGGTCAAATGGTATTTAATGAAGTCCTTGGCATTTATTTTTGATAGGTCAATAGTCAATTGGCGTTACTACTACAAACTACAAGGATCGAGGCACTGAAAATACTATAAAATCAACTCCAAGAGCAGTCTGAAAAAAAGCAATCTGAAATATATCAAAATGGGAGATCAGCAAAAAGTTAATATTGTTTTCTTGTTCGTGTTTCTTTTGTTTGGTTCGGGTCATGGCAAGATTCCACCGTTCTGGCGCGATACGCACGTCACGATGACAAACTTGATTGGCGGTCCACCTCTTACCGTCCATTGCAAATCCAAGCAAAACGATCTAGGATCTCACGTAGTGCCTTTCAACCAATTTTACGAGTTCAAGTTCCAACCAAATTTTTGGAAATCAACATTGTTCTTTTGCAGTTTTCAGTGGGGCAGTGAATCCAAAGAGTTTGATATATTTGATGCTCAGAGAGATCAAGATATATGTAAAGATCAATGTAAATGGGATATAAAACCTGATGGTCCATGCAGGCTCGATAAAAAAGGGCCTAAATGTTTTCCTTGGAAGTAGTAAATTTTATATGATGTTATGAAAGATGATATATGTATAGGTTATCAGATTCAATAAATAAGTTTTCTTTTCTCCAATAAAATCAATGAATATAAAACTTGACTAGATTAGAATTTATAGGGTTGCTTGATCCAGTAAGATGATATTACTTTTGGGAGACAAACGAAGAGAATCAAACCGGATTATTAGACATCTTTGGTGTCCAAAATGACCGAGGGATCTTCCTTCCACACAACATCATCATAAGAAAAGGCTTTGGCCAAACAAGTAATCAACTGCTTATGAATCACTTCTTCCGAGGGAAGCAGAGCATCCGTCTCTCTTCTCAAAGATGTAACCTCCTTATCAGCAATCCCACAAGGCACAATGTGCTCAAAGTACTTCAAGTCAGGATCAATGTTAAAGGCCAAACCATGACAAGTGATTCCAGAAGATATCCTAACCCCAATAGCACCAATCTTTCTATCCCCGACCCAAACCCCAGTCTCACATTTGTTTCCTGCACGAGCTTTCACACCATACATGGAAGCAAATTCGATCATTGACCGCTCCAATGTCTCCACATAGTTCCTAGCACCAAAACCAATGCTGCGTAAAGAAATGATGGGGTATAAGATGGCTTGATGAGGGCCATGGAATGTGATGTCTCCTCCTCTTTGAGTATAATGAAGCTCAGCTCCAATTTTTGTGAGTTCAGATTGAGTGATCAGTAGATTGTGATCGGTTCTACGTTTTCCAAGTGTGTAAGTCGGTGGATGCTGAAGGGAGAGAAGGGTATCTGGAATTTGATGAGCTTTTCTCTCGGAAACTAACTTGTCTTGAATTTTAAGGGATTTCAAATAGTTGACAGTGCCTAGCCTCCAAACCTCCAACGTTCTAGGGGATCTCATTCCCTGCACATTGTCACAGACACAGAATCCATAATTAGCAACTTCAGCTCTAAATATTTAAGCTAACACAAACTTAATATTACTAATGGGATTCAAACGCATGACTATAACAGCAAAGATAATTCCAAAAGGAACTAAAGCTAGAGTTAAGAATCAAATCTGAGGAGCTAGGATAGAAACACAAAAGGCAAAGACATGAATAGTTTTTAAGTACGAGGTCCGTGAGGCATTTCATCGAACACTTAACATGCATTGACAGCAAAAAGCCAGTACAAAATCAGATTACGAACCGATTAAAAACCCATAAAGCGATCGAATACATGGTTACAAGAGCAAGTAAGTAATCGCTAAAGTGAGAGACTTTGAAGAGAGCTAGATTTACCGATATCGTTTCAAATCGTCTCCTCCACCGAATAGTTTCTTCCACCAGATAATTTCAGATTTAATACAAACCTCAAAATTCAACGACTTTGCACTTTGTACCCTTAAGTTTTCAAATTTCAGAAAATACGCCCGTATCTATATAACATATCTCACAAAATTTTCTCTATTTTAATTTTAACAAGAGAAAACCCAATGATGTTTCCAATCCTTTTGTATTTTAGAAGAATTCAGAGAAAAATACATATTAAAGGGAAAGATTGTACACTTTCAAAAC
>NC_025698.1:1766041-1786460 GCF_000633955.1 Camelina sativa | reverse complement strand
TCTTGTCGAGACAACTGTTCATCTGCCGAGTCTCCTCTTCAGACAAGCTTTTACTAGACTGATCAAACTTCTCCTTGTCGCACTTCAAGGCCGTATCTCTACAAGCTCTGATGCATCCGCTGATATCGAGCAAGTTCAAGACCACCGGACAGTTTCCTATGCTTTTGACCAACGTGATTGCCGACCAAACTTGTCTGTGATCCTCCCTTGATGATCTAACAATGCATAGCTTTGTGATTGGATTCACGTATTTCACCTGGAAGGATCCCATAGACGAACCTAGACCACACTCGCCGAAATTGACGAGGATGCTGTCTTTGATTGCTTTGGAGAGATTGAACTGTGTAAGAATAATCGGTGTTCCTTCCCCGAGAAGATCCTTGTCTGGATCCATAAATACCTCCATCAACATGTATCTGTTCTTAAATCCCACCATGCTTCCTTCTTCGAGTCGATACTGAACTAAGCGGCGGCCAATTCTGAAGACTTAGGGCTTTCATATATTGTAAGAAGAAGAAGAAGAAGAAGATCACGTGGAGTCACGTGAATTGCTAATTAATAATGGACTTGGGTCTTTGAATATATCTTAGATGGGCCTAGTAAAAGCCCAGTTCATCATATGTTCCACTTTGTTTTGTTGTTTGCATTTTCTTTCTACTTCATCGGAATCCCTAGAACTAACACTCGATTTTGAGCAAAAAAAAAATCAAATCGAAATCGGATCAAAATTGAGCGTTGAAGATGACGGAGGCGATGATAAGGAATAAGCCAGGGATGGCGAGTGTGAAGGATATGCCGCTGCTTCAGGATGGTCCGCCACCGGGTGGGTTTGCACCGGTACGATATGCTCGCCGGATATCCAATACGGGTCCTAGTGCTATGGCCATGTTCCTTGCTGTTTCTGGTGCTTTTGCTTGGGGAATGTACCAGGTCGGCCAAGGAAACAAAATCCGCAGGTACGTAAGAACCATATGCAATAGCGAGATCGCTTTTGCTAAATTTTGTGTTTCGAGTGAATAATGTGTAGTAAAGAAAAAAAAAGGTTAAATTGTGGTTAGTAATTGATGAAACTTGAGGAAGTATATCGTAATCAGAGATGTTGGTGAATATTTTAGCTTCTTTCGGGATCACTCTTGATTTGAAGCTCGACATGTCTATGGAACCATAGCCTTGTTAAGGGGTTTGATGATTTCAGGTTGTTTTGTACTTCTGTTATCTCTAGTTTAGCCATTGGCTTGTTGAATCATTTTTTTTTTGTGTGTTCCATGGCACTTTGGTTGAAGCTTGATCAGTATGACATTATTCTTCAGGTTGTGTCTTTCTATAAAGAATATAAAGTTTGTCAAACAATCTGTAAATCCCTTAAAGGCACAATTGTTAATATGTGAATCTAGTATAAAGAAAGCAAGCATCTAGTTGTAAGTTACGATACTAGTTGGGATACTGGTTCTCAGTAGATTGCTAGCTATTAGTATTATATACTTCATCTTCTTATGCTCCTTGTCTCCAACAGTCGAACTCAGAAGAAAAGAGTATCGAGCTTGCTATAGGTCTTTAGAGGACTTGCAATGGTTTGCTCCTAACAAGAGAAACTCATATTTCTTGTCATAGACATCCTTAGCTTCTCGATTGGATACTTCGAATTGCATAAATTATCAAAAGTACAAATGTGTTTTGTATCAGTAAGTATTCAGATTCAAAGTTCTAATCAACATTGATGTGATGTCTAGGGCGTTGAAGGAAGAGAAATATGCTGCTCGTAGGACAATACTTCCCATTCTTCAAGCAGAAGAAGATGAAAGGTAATATTCTTGAATTTAAGTAGTATTTGTTCCTACAGCAACCTACAGACGGTAAATCTTATTTCAACCATTCTTTGTATTTTTCAGGTTTGTGTCTGAGTGGAAAAAGTATTTGGAATACGAAGCTGATGTAATGAAGGATGTTCCGGGATGGAAAGTTGGTGAGAATGTGTACAATTCTGGTCGTTGGATGCCACCGGCTACTGGGGAACTCCGTCCTGATGTCTGGTGATTTGGTAGTTTCNCCAACGTGATTGCCGACCAAACTTGTCTGTGATCCTCCCTTGATGATCTAACAATGCATAGCTTTGTGATTGGATTCACGTATTTCACCTGGAAGGATCCCATAGACGAACCTAGACCACACTCGCCGAAATTGACGAGGATGCTGTCTTTGATTGCTTTGGAGAGATTGAACTGTGTAAGAATAATCGGTGTTCCTTCCCCGAGAAGATCCTTGTCTGGATCCATAAATACCTCCATCAACATGTATCTGTTCTTAAATCCCACCATGCTTCCTTCTTCGAGTCGATACTGAACTAAGCGGCGGCCAATTCTGAAGACTTAGGGCTTTCATATATTGTAAGAAGAAGAAGAAGAAGAAGATCACGTGGAGTCACGTGAATTGCTAATTAATAATGGACTTGGGTCTTTGAATATATCTTAGATGGGCCTAGTAAAAGCCCAGTTCATCATATGTTCCACTTTGTTTTGTTGTTTGCATTTTCTTTCTACTTCATCGGAATCCCTAGAACTAACACTCGATTTTGAGCAAAAAAAAAATCAAATCGAAATCGGATCAAAATTGAGCGTTGAAGATGACGGAGGCGATGATAAGGAATAAGCCAGGGATGGCGAGTGTGAAGGATATGCCGCTGCTTCAGGATGGTCCGCCACCGGGTGGGTTTGCACCGGTACGATATGCTCGCCGGATATCCAATACGGGTCCTAGTGCTATGGCCATGTTCCTTGCTGTTTCTGGTGCTTTTGCTTGGGGAATGTACCAGGTCGGCCAAGGAAACAAAATCCGCAGGTACGTAAGAACCATATGCAATAGCGAGATCGCTTTTGCTAAATTTTGTGTTTCGAGTGAATAATGTGTAGTAAAGAAAAAAAAAGGTTAAATTGTGGTTAGTAATTGATGAAACTTGAGGAAGTATATCGTAATCAGAGATGTTGGTGAATATTTTAGCTTCTTTCGGGATCACTCTTGATTTGAAGCTCGACATGTCTATGGAACCATAGCCTTGTTAAGGGGTTTGATGATTTCAGGTTGTTTTGTACTTCTGTTATCTCTAGTTTAGCCATTGGCTTGTTGAATCATTTTTTTTTTGTGTGTTCCATGGCACTTTGGTTGAAGCTTGATCAGTATGACATTATTCTTCAGGTTGTGTCTTTCTATAAAGAATATAAAGTTTGTCAAACAATCTGTAAATCCCTTAAAGGCACAATTGTTAATATGTGAATCTAGTATAAAGAAAGCAAGCATCTAGTTGTAAGTTACGATACTAGTTGGGATACTGGTTCTCAGTAGATTGCTAGCTATTAGTATTATATACTTCATCTTCTTATGCTCCTTGTCTCCAACAGTCGAACTCAGAAGAAAAGAGTATCGAGCTTGCTATAGGTCTTTAGAGGACTTGCAATGGTTTGCTCCTAACAAGAGAAACTCATATTTCTTGTCATAGACATCCTTAGCTTCTCGATTGGATACTTCGAATTGCATAAATTATCAAAAGTACAAATGTGTTTTGTATCAGTAAGTATTCAGATTCAAAGTTCTAATCAACATTGATGTGATGTCTAGGGCGTTGAAGGAAGAGAAATATGCTGCTCGTAGGACAATACTTCCCATTCTTCAAGCAGAAGAAGATGAAAGGTAATATTCTTGAATTTAAGTAGTATTTGTTCCTACAGCAACCTACAGACGGTAAATCTTATTTCAACCATTCTTTGTATTTTTCAGGTTTGTGTCTGAGTGGAAAAAGTATTTGGAATACGAAGCTGATGTAATGAAGGATGTTCCGGGATGGAAAGTTGGTGAGAATGTGTACAATTCTGGTCGTTGGATGCCACCGGCTACTGGGGAACTCCGTCCTGATGTCTGGTGATTTGGTAGTTTCTCTAAAATGCATATGATGATGATGATGATGATGATGAATGAATGAATATCTCACCGAGGATTGACTTGTTCTTGTCTTATCTTTTATTCATCGGGTAATAAGAGAACGATTCAACATACAGTATTCTTCTTGTATTGGCTTTGCTGGAACATCAGCCTGTGTTTGTTTTTCTGCAAGTTTTTCAACAGAAAAAATAAAGGAGTCTAAAACAGTTTCATCAGCAAGCTTCCAAGAGTGGTTTACTTTTCGGTTTACGAATTGATTTTCGGTTTAATTAATGACGATATTACCAGAAATTGGCTTATTTGATTACATAGAGATCCATATCCTGCTGAAATTTTCACATACTGTATTAAACGAACCAAAACCCGTTTTATAATGGTTTTCAACCCGGTTTGGCTCTTTTTCTAACAGGTGTCCGTAAGTGATTTGCCTAATATCAAACCCAAAAGATATCGTCAACCAAGTTCAAAAGCAAAAAATACAACAAAATCTCTATAAATTAATAAATTAATACTGTATAAATTAATAAATATTATAAATTAATAAATTCTGTTGTTTCTAAATCTGATGAAAGATAACAAAAATTTCATAAAATAATAAAATAATATCTTTTTTAAAAATTTTCATGTAAAATATGGTTCCAATAATATTATAAATTAATAATAATGTAAATATATATATATGTTGATCTTATAATATATGTTTTAAAAATTTAATTTTCCCTTCTAAAACTCATCTATATAAAACAATTGTTACATATTTTCAAACTATAACGATATACAATAATACTCTATAACAGATCTTCTGGAGCGCAACGTTCGTACCAAACCATCTAATGTCGTCTATGTAAACAGTACAAATGTGATTTTTGGCGTCCGTTATGAAGATCGTGATGCTGATTGGGTCGATGACAAACAGACCAGGGATTTCATCGCCGCACTAGCTACCAACAAAAATAATCCGGCAGCCGCTAATGCTCTAACCACCATGGCCCTGTTTGCACTCGTGACAAAACCGAAGGAAGCCGTCACCAAAGCTCTTGTTCTTGCTGCAAGGGAGGCCATCGACGCTGGCCCAGCTCCCGCCGGCCCAGAAGATGAATCCAAGTGCTTCTATGGTTTTTGAAAACTTTGTTTGGTTCGGTTCGGTTCGTTTCTTAGCTTCCTTGTTTAAATCTCTTGTTTCAATTTTGGTTTCTTCCTTGTTTAAATCCCGTTTCAATTTCTTTATCAACATTTGTGAATCATTAAATCCCACTGTCTTGTTTTGTTTTTTTATAATTTCTCTGGATTTTTCCATTTTTTTCACATTCCGGTGACCCGCCGGTGCACCGGAGAAAGAGAAAAAAAAACCCTAAAGTCACGTGACTTTCTTGGAGCCGGTCGGGTATTTTAATTTGTGTGCAATTCACCCGATTCGATTATTTCGGGTTAAGTTTACTTTGGGCTAACTCTAATCCGTTTATGGGCTTTCCTAGCCCATTAAGAACGAAAGTGTTATTTCTCTGCCAAAACTTAATAAATTCGAATGCTTGCTTTCAAGACTACAAAAAAGTTCAGATCATGGAAGACCTAGAGAAAAAAAAACAAAAGGTCAAGAAGAATCCATGACACATCCATCAATTTTACTATTTTCACTCAACATACGTGAAAGCGTTAATCACACTCTTCTCTTTACAAACATCAAAGGAGACAAAAAAAAATAATTAGGGCAAAACAAATTGTTGATGGATGCAATAACAAACATGTGTTACTTCTTACTTAGTGGAAATTTTATTTTCTTCTTTCTTTTGTACATAGAAAAATAATTGCCACTCCCAGTATGTATTAAACGAACCAAACCCCGGTTTATAATGGTTTTCCTCAAGTTTGGTTCTTTTCTAACACGTGTCCGTTAGTGATTTGCCTATATCAAACCCAAAAGAAGATATCGTAAGCAAAAAAATATCTTCTTTCTCTCTCTCTCTCTCTCTCTCTCTCTCTCTTTTCTCAGTTCTCTCTCGCTGAGCAAAAACCATGATTACTGTCACCTCCAAGCTCTCTCTCCTTCCTCCATGCTTCTCTGTCGTTAACTCTTCCTCTCCGCGTTCGAAAGGTGCTCAATTTCGTTTTTGTTGCACTCTCTGTTCACAACACATCGTTGTTGATTCTCCAGTTTCTTAAAAGACCCCTTCTTTACAAAAAAAAAAAAAAATTCGAGTGGAAACGATCCCTGAAACTCGTTAAAGCGATATAATTTTATATATTAGATTCGGAATTTCTTTTGGAACATATTGGTTATGTTTGTCGAATGCTTGAACTGGTCGTCCATGGCTGTCTGTCACTGTCGAGTTCGAAACTTTGAAGATACAATTTTGTGTTAGATTAGTAGTATGTTTTACTTCACTGTGGTAGTTTATTCTTGAAAGTATAAGAATTTATGAACAGATTTCGTTTCATCTTGCATCGATCTCTGCCTTGTGTCTGTTTTTTCATGAAGCCTTCTCATATATGGGTTCTAATGCAGATATGAATTCAGAGCCAAAAAATAAAGTTAAACTAAGACAAGACTGGAGGGAAAAGTCCAGACCTATCCCACCCGGAGGAACCTATCCAGCTAAAGACCATTGCAGGTTCGGTTTTGTCTTTTATTTTGTTGTTGTTGTTGTTGTTTACATCCCTATTTTTTTGTCTTGTTCTTATCAAAATCCTTGGTGTTGTAATGGGTTTGCAGTCAATGTGGGTTATGCGACACCTACTACATTGCCCATGTGAAGGATGCATGTGCATTTCTTGGAGATGGAATGTCAAGGATTGAGGTAATCCCCATATGGCCTTGAAATGGATAAGATTTGCTGCATTTCAAATTGATGGCTTAAGATTCTTATTTTGTTTTAAGGTTTTGTGCAGAGCTTGGAACCTGTTGTGCATGGTAGAGGAAGGAATGCAGATTCCTTAGCAGATACATATTTTGGGGTGCATCAAGAGCAGCTCTATGCTCGTAAGTTGAAGCCTGTTGAAGGTACACAGACGCTTCCTTACCACTGTTACCTTTTCTAGTTTTGTGTCTCGTTCAAGATAAAACATGCTTTGTCTTACTGGTTACTCTTTTGTTTAATTTTTATACAATATCTGTGGACGAAGGCTTATATACATTTTGTTTGGTTCTTATTACTCATCTTGAAAGTTATGTAGCATTTGCGTTTCATGCGGTTGTAAGTAGGGATGAATGTCCACCTAAGCTTGAATTGGGCTTAGTTTTGTGGTTTACTTTTCCTTCTATCTTTGGTTGCAGGAGCACAGTGGACTGGAATCGTCACAACCATAGCCATTGAGATGTTAAAATCTAACATGGTAGAAGCTGTTGTCTGTGTGCAGAGGTAACACTATTGTTAAATATTAGAAATGTACTAGGCTGACATCTATCAACCATGCTTCAGCTTTTTCCATCTAATCATGTATTTGAAATACTACAGTGATCCTGAAGACAGATTATCTCCAAGACCAGTACTAGCCAGGTTTTACCCCTTTCTTCTGTGGTTTATTTTTATAGCCATTCTTCCGCAAGTCTCCATTTTGATTGTGGATCCATATTCAGCTATTACTCTGACTTTAAATGCCTCTTAATATTTCATTTCTTTTCATTCCAAGGACACCTGAAGAAGTTTTGGCTGCAAGAGGTGTCAAACCAACTCTGTCTCCTAATCTGAATACGCTTGAATTAATTGAGGTTATCTGCAAAACCCTCTTTCTCGTATGTGTTTTCTATCGCTGAGTCCATTTCAAATGAAATTGAAAGTTGCATTATAACAGACTTCCGGAGTGAAACGTCTTCTTTTCTGTGGTGTGGGTTGCCAAGTGCAAGGTATGGTTCCAACTTTTTGTGGACGTATATTTCAAGTGTCTCCATACTGTGACTCTCATAGTATTGTAATGCAGAGTGATTTCTTATACTGCAGCATTGAGATCAGTGGAGAAGCATCTGAATCTGGAAAAGTTGTATGTTCTAGGCACCAATTGTGGTAATTTCCTCAGCCTATCTAGATTTGTTCTTGTGTTTTGCTTTGGGGTCTCGTACGCGTAGGTATAGGATTGCTTATTACATGTTTTGAACAAGTAATAATAACACCTTTAATCAATAGTGGACAATGGAACACGAGATGGACTAGACAAGTTTCTGAAAGCGGCTAGTAAGGAGCCAGAGACTGTTCTCCATTATGAATTTATGCAAGATTACAAGGTTAGCATTAATACGAACCATACTTATCTGACATTTTCTTCGGCGTTGCTAATCTTGTTCAACTTCTCTTATAGGTCCAACTCAAACACTTGGACGGACACATTGAAGAGGTATAGTCGCTTCAAATAATGTGTTGTTCTGTATTCTGTAATGTTGCAGCTTAAAGTCGTTTCAAAAACTTTCTGGGTATAACAGGTTCCCTATTTCTGTCTACCAGCAAACGATTTAGTAGACGTCATAGCTCCATCATGTTATAGGTAATACAAGTCTCTTCATTGGTGCTATACCTTGAAATAGACTAGCTATAGGAAATTTGTAAAAGCTTGTCTACAATCACAACCCTTTCTTTGTTTTTTTCATTCTGCAGCTGCTTTGATTACACAAATGCATTAGCGGTGANGTCTCGTATGTGTTTTCTATCGCCGAGTCCATTTCAAATGAAATTGAAAGTTGCATTATAACAGACTTCCGGAGTGAAACGTCTTCTTTTCTGTGGTGTGGGTTGCCAAGTGCAAGGTATGGTTCCAACTTTTTTGTGGACGTATATTTCAAGTGTCTCCATACTGTGACTCTCGTAGTATTGTAATGCAGAGTGATTTCTTATACTGCAGCATTGAGATCAGTGGAGAAGCATCTGAATCTGGAAAAGTTGTATGTTCTAGGCACCAATTGTGGTAATTTCCTCAGCCTATCTAGATTTGTTCTTGTGTTGTGCTTTGGGTCTCGTACGCGTAGGTGTAGGATTGCTTATTACATGTTTTGAACAAGTAATAATAACACCTTTAATCAATAGTGGACAATGGAACACGAGATGGACTAGACAAGTTTCTGAAAGCGGCTAGTAAGGAGCCAGAGACTGTTCTCCATTATGAATTTATGCAAGATTACAAGGTTAGCATTAATACGAACCATACTTATCTGACATTTTCTTTGGCGTTGCTAATCTTGTTCAACTTCTCTTATAGGTCCAACTCAAACACTTGGATGGACACATTGAAGAGGTATAGCCGCTTCAAATAATGTGTTGTTCTGTATTCTGTAATGTTGCAGCTTAAAGTTGTTTCAAAAACTTTCTGGGTATAACAGGTTCCCTATTTCTGTCTACCAGCAAACGATTTAGTAGACGTCATAGCTCCATCATGTTATAGGTAATACAAGTCTCTTCATTGGTGCTATACCTTGAAATAGACTAGCTATAGGAAATTTGTAAAAGCTTGTCTACAATCACAAACCCTTTGTTTGTTTTATTTTCATTCTGCAGCTGCTTTGATTACACAAATGCATTAGCGGTGAGTGTTCTTCTAGCAATTAAGATGTCTTTCCACTTAATTTTGAGTCTGCCAATTTCAAACATTTCCTTATGTTATGCGCTTGTTAATCTAGGATTTGGTTATCGGTTACATGGGTGTTCCAAAGTATTCAGGTCTGAACATGACTGACCATCCACAGTATATTACAGTGAGGTCAATATTTCTACTTATTTTAGAATGGACCATATAGGTTCGCCTGGTTGGATAAAAATAGTTTTGTTTATGCCTTAAACCACAGGAATGAACGTGGGAAAGAAATGCTCAGCTTGGTAGAAAACCTTTTGGAGATCACTCCAACAATCAGCAGCGTAAA
Source organism: Camelina sativa (assembly GCF_000633955.1). Taxonomy (NCBI): domain Eukaryota; kingdom Viridiplantae; phylum Streptophyta; class Magnoliopsida; order Brassicales; family Brassicaceae; genus Camelina; species Camelina sativa. The sequence continues at coordinate 1,776,691 of NC_025698.1, read as the reverse complement.
GTTTCTGACATTTGTGGTTATTATATTTAAGACTTAAGAGTGTGTTTAATACAAAACTCAAACAAACACATCTTTTTGCTGTTGTTTCAGGGTGATCGACGACCTTTTGTGACAGAAACCGTTAAGGCAGATGATGATGCTAAGTTTGGTATGTTTTCAAAACTCTTCTGTTTCTTGACATATTTCAGTTCAAGCTAATGCTAGATCCAAAAAAGAAATTTCTCATGAAATGTTTGCAACTAACATTGTGATGTAGTCTTCTAATCTTCTAACTTTTCTATAATTACTCAGGTCAAGGTCCTGCTCAGCCAGCGCCACTATTTGTTGGGAANTTGCTTTGGGGTCTCGTACGCGTAGGTATAGGATTGCTTATTACATGTTTTGAACAAGTAATAATAACACCTTTAATNGCTCATTGCATAAAAAAATTCAAGACTCTCCTAATTTGCAAAAGCATGCTTTCTTCAGGTTGGTCCTAAGGGTCTAGAATTTGCTCGGTACTCGTTGGATTACCATACCATCAGAAACTATTTGTATGTAAACCGAAAATGGGGGAAACAAAGGTAAAAATTTGAAGCACACTCCTATAGATAAACGTTTATGCTAGCTGTGTCTTTCTATATTATCGAATCGCCCTTTAATAACCAAAGCGGCATATTTATTTGCAGAGCCAACAGCCACATGCCATCATATGCGAAAAAGATAGTGGAAATGTACAACAAAAACGGCCAAATAGATCAAATGCTCTCCAAGAAATGAACGTTTTAGGTCTTTTCATGTAAGTTTGCAAGTGTATATCTCATCCTACAGTGTGTAAATGTACATTGGTCCTACTGTTTCTCAAGTTGTAGTATGTTAGTAATATCCAAAAATATTTCCCTCGTGAATTTGGTAAGACACCGGCAAGAAAAGATGGGTCGGTTTGGTGTTTTCTGACAGAGAACAGGGAATAAGAAACAGTCTAAATCAGCGGCTGAATCAAAATCATCCCATGTGGTTTCCTTCCTCCATATCTCTAGGTTAAGGTGATGTCTGAGTAAAAGGTTGCAGGGTTTTGCATGAGAACATGAATAACTGTTTTAAGAGGATGGGAACCAGACATTTACACAGTTGGGGGGGAATTAGCTTTTAATGTTTTTTCTTTTTTTGTTTTGTTTGGACAGAGAAGATGGAACCATTGTTTTTACTTAACTCACTCATCACCACATTTCACAAATAGTAAACTGCACAATTTTGCTCTTTTTGTCCTTTAGTTTGTCAATTCTCTGTTCTGCTGGTTCATTGACTTTGCTGCAGACTCTCAGAACCTCAAGTGAAACTCATAAATGTCTCATCTTTGGCACCATAGTTTGAATTATTTTCAACAGAGACCTTGTCCATATACAGAGTATATCAACGTTTTTGTTTCTCTATATTCAGTGGAATATGTAGTTGAATTTTTTTTAAACTGCAATTTGACAGATAATAATGTCAAAAATGTTGGTGAATATACATACATTGTATATTTTTGGATTTGAATCCAATTTTGAAAATAGATATTATATGATTTCATTAATTCATGTTATGGAGAAGATAAAGTATCAAACATATTTTAATTTAATTATCAGCTATAATCTTAAGTGGATACTGATGTTTTTCTGAGAATGTTATAAATCTTTGGATAAAATTATCCATTTGTGTACAAATAAATAGACCAAATTTTCCATAATCCGTAATGATTTTGCATATCTTAGATAAAAGCATGTTTTTTTAGTATACAACTTTTTTCTTCCCTGGGATAGTGGGATTTGAGTATATGGATGGTCTACCGTCTACGATAATCATGTGTAATCTCAATCATTTGCCACATTAAAACATTACAAAAATGGCTAATAATTCCCAAATCAAATAACAGCTCTAACTTGTGAAAGTATTCTTCCAATGATGAAACAGCATGAAATTAGTTGTTTCTTTTTTGTTTAATCTTCTCCATTTTTCCTAATCAACAACAGCAAAAAATGATAGAGATAACCCTTGTAACATGCATCACGAGGATTACAAAAACCGTAAAAGTATTTGTCATATTAGATTAAGCAAAACTTCTTACAGAGTTCAAAATCTAAATGAACAAAAAAAGAAACAAAACAAAACAAAATAACGCATTCGTAAAAATTAAATAAAAATACATATAAATAAGCCACATCTTCCTAATAAACAAAGAAAAATCCCCCAAAACTTCTTTTTCACAATTCTTTTTTTTCTTCTTGGGGTTTATTTTTTTTCTTCCAAGGAGAGGGCTTAATTATCTTTTTTTGATTTTTTGTTTTCACATCCATTTATAGTGTAATATTCCCTAATATTGTTTGTTTTGAATGGTTAGAAATGTGAGATACATCGACGATGACGAGCAGCAGCAGTTTTCTTCTGTTGCTTAGATTCTTCTTTCCACCTGTTAGCAATGTCATGAGCCACACTCATCGCATCCAACGATGCACCAAACAATCCTTTTCTCGTGAACCCTACCGCATACAATCCTGCCTCTCCTTTCCATCCGTTTGGAAACGGGTTTTTTGGTATCCCATCATCCGAGAAGAAGTCATTGTCCTGTTAACCAAACATCAAAAAATTAGTACACACATTTTTACTAACCAAACTGAGACTCAAAACCAAAAAAAAACTCGTACCACGATTGTTGTATCCTTTTCGATGAAAATACTAACGTAAATGTTTTTCAATATTTGCATTTATGATTGGTCACATTCGAAACACAATTTGAGTCGGGTTTTCACTAAACTCGGACCGGGTCGGGTGGGTATTTGTGTTTTTTCTTCCGACATCATTAAAATTTAAGCAAAATCTTTAGAAGAAAGAAACAATGAAAGAGATGTGTTCTATAATTATTTATTACCTTAAGCCATGAAGGAACGTTGCTTCTGTATCCAGTAGCTAGAATGACGGAATCAATCTCAAGAACACGGCCATCTATTAGCTCAACTTTTCCTCTTCCGAACTTTATGATCCCGGGGACGATTTTGATCTTTCCCGATCTTATTTTAGGCAATGCTCCGACGTCAAGAACCGGAGTTTTCCCTTCCTTGTTCTTTAGCTCTAACGGTCCAATTTTTGGCCTTTTTAGACCGTAATTATCGGTGTTCCCCAAAATTATCCTCGCTAGAAGGAGTAAGGTCTTGTCCGCGAGCCAAACCGGCATGTACTTCATCATCGTCACTCCCAACTCAAACGTTGATTTCCCAAATATCTCTCTTGGTAACACATGAACCTAATAATATCAAGGAAAGAAACAGAGTATTAGATGCTATGTTTTTTAAAAACAGAGTTATAGAAACAGAGGATGATGCTCTGTTTTTGGATGAAAAGACTAGAAGTTTTGGTACTTACAGAGCTACGAACGACCATCGACGGGTTTGCTCCGTGGTTGTAGAGATCGAGAGAGACTTCCATACCGGAGTTTCCACATCCCACGACCAAAACCTTTTTCCCTTGGTACCTTCCACCGGATTTATAGTCACCAGCATGGAGAACATCGCCGCCAAAGTTTTCTAGACCTTCGAAATCCGGCACAACTTTCTCAGCATTCTCTCCCGTAGCCACCACTATCCACCTGCAGATATACTCAAACTCGCAAGAACCGAGCTGCCCCATCTTCGATATGGTTTTAACCCGCCACAGCCCGAACGTCTCGTCGTATTTGGCGGACTGGACCGTTTCGTTAAACTTAGGGTTGATATCGAAGTTGGCTGCGTAGGCCTCAAGGTACTGAATAAACTGAAACTTGGTAGGGTACTCCGGGAACTCATCCGGGAAAGGATAGTTTGGTAACTGGCAGAACTGTTTAGGGAGATGGAGTTTAAGACGATCGTAGGTTCTGTTTTGCCATAAAGATGCAATGCAGTTAGCTCGCTCGAGGATGATGAACGGTACTCCTTCACGTTTCAAACCCGCAGCGACGGCTAGACCTGACGGGCCAGCTCCTACGATGACCGGACCGTTGACCCAGATGCAACGCCGGGAGAATATGTCGCCTTCGGGGATGAAGTTTTGGAACATACTCGAGATGTTGATAGACTTCTTGTTATTATTTCCATACATCTTCCACAGACTTTAGAGTTTGTTTGTCTTGTTCTGAGGAAAGAAAAACAGAAGAAGTTTTAAGAATTTGTAAAAAAAACTTAATCAGATATTGGAAGCTTTTTAGGACAAGAGGATGGAGATGTGAGTGTATGTGTGTGTTTTGTTGGATTGAAGAAGAAGATGTATAAATAGAGAAGAAGAATTAAAGCAAATTGGTCTTTGTAAAATTAGTAATTATATTATTCTTATTATATTTTAAACTTCTGAATGTTATTTATATCTCAAATGATAAGCTTGCAGCTAGCCCACCATGATTTATTTATTTGTATCTTTTCATATGTTCTACTTATTGGTATTAAACTAATCCTCGTCCAACAAATACAATAATTTAGTCGCAAGAAAAGTGGTTCAATATTTTTCATCTCCTTTTCTTTGCATGACAAATATCAGTTACGTATACTGGATGGAGAATTAACTCTTTTAATTAGTAAAAGAACTAAGTAACTAACCAAATGTTTTTAAATTTGCCGGATGTAAGACAATGGCTTCTAATAATTAACGAGATCAATGATATTTTTTTTTGGCTACAAGGATATACTAGATGTTGTTAAATGTGCCCAAAATGTTACATTTTTATTCAGCGCTCGCCGATATTACACAACCCCATTAAAATGGTTAGTATTTGTTAAGATCAGGATTTATGTTTGTCCAAAAAAAAAAAGGGTTAAGATCAGGATTCAAAGCGTTATTTATTGAGAGAAGAGACATGACTTTAGATACACACTTGAGAAGAGAAAGAAAGCACGATAATTAAATTTGATGTCAGGTTGCTGCCAACGTGGGAATCATTAAGGGTAAACAGAAGTGTTACACATATGTTGCTTATATGATCGATTACACTGAAGAGACATGACAACGCATTTTGCTACACGATCATGTATATACATAAACATGAAAGGTCCATTGGTACTTGGGAATTTCTATTTTGCTCCCCTTTGGTTTTGTTTTGTAGAAATACCACAATTTCTACGTACGTCATGTGGTGCAGGCATAAACTTAGAACATAATATAATTTATGGAGAAAAAATTGTTAAGGAAAAGAGTTAATATGAATAACATACTCACAAAAGGGACCTTTTTTTGTTTTTTCCTAAAAAAAGATTTTACTATTATAGTATTATTTTCTAGGTAATTAAATGTTATATTAGATGAAGTAATAGGAGGCTAATTATAGTTACTAGTATTAATTTTCTATGACGATTAAATAATTTTAATTGGAAAGTATATATGGTTGTCGAATTTGAGGCAACGTGGTTAAACCTCCATCAGGTGTGGCTACACATCCCACAGACTTCCCCAATCCACAGACGAATTAACTATTTTCATAAATAAAGGAAATTGAAATGTAATCCCACCCTGAACATATATACATATGTACGTATAATAAATAAATAAAAGTATTAATGATTTGTGGGGTTTTGCTTGACGTATGGGTCAACAGATATCGCCACATCAAGATATCTTGTATCCATGAGAAAAGAAATAACTATTTATAAGAGATATAGTAAGAATAGTAACAACTTTTCTTAGAATTAATTACTAAATATTTACTCGATACGTACGTACGTAATTCTATTCTGAAGAACAACAAAACTAAAGAGCGTTTCAATAATTAGTGTTTCTTCGTCTACTAACTCACATGATCGATGACTTGCGTCTAGAGAGCCACGTACTAACAACTTGAGTTTCATAATTCTTCCCACTCGAATTTTGAGTATCGTTATTCAAAATTTTCAAGTTGTTGTCATAATAGTTTTCCATCCTAATGATAGTTAGTTAGGAGGATTAGGACTTAAAATATGACCGAGTGATCAGATGATTGAACGGTTTAATCCAAACTGCCAAAGAATTTGTATTTTGATACACATATTATAAAGGGAAACATATTGTACTTTCTATATAGATGTATATAATTTGAATACAGTATTATAAAATGAATAATACAAGCAGTTACACCAGTTTCTTATATAAGACCTTCATAGCAACATACATGCGAAAAGAATCTTAAGTTTTAAATAGATTTATACTTATAAATATTTGTATTTTTCTTCTGAGTGGTGATAAACTGTTATCAAGATTCAATGAACCTATCTATATTTATAGTATATAGTTTGGTTGTTAAGACATTCATTGGGATGTTGCATATTTCCAAATTACATGTACAAACTTATTGGAATAAGCAACATACATGAACGTTCGAACTTCGAACATATTGAACTGATATAGAAACGGATAAATAATTAACAACTTTTTCATCGAAAGACAGTAGTTTTAGTAACTAAAAACAGGATGTGATTGCTCAAAACTCCCATTTGCTCAAACTTCGGATTCTAATTTCTAATTAATGACTATTTAATGAGAAGTAAAATATTTTATTTCAATAAAACTACCGATGCTATTTGTCATCTATGAATTCATACCTCATATGCATATTGAAGAAATAAATTATATGTTGATATTATTCTAAACTTTACCCTTTTTAAAAGAAAAAGAATATGCACTTAAGTATGAGCGGAAAAAGGTGTAGAACAAAATGCACCAATCTAGAGGAGAACCAACATGCGCTTGCGTTGGCAGAGAATTTTGCGTATTTAACTTTAATTTCCATACATAATCGGATAATATGAAACTCAATTGAATAGAAGTTCTCGAGGATATTCTGAAGTTCTTACCCTTTAGTTTCACCGACCATTTATGTAGAATATATCACAACTCGTTTACCAAAATATAATATCGTAATTCAAAACCGTAAAAGGAAACAAAATCGTTACTCAACATATTGAAAACCACATTTTATTATTTAAGTACTTAACCCAAAAAATCGCATACATATCCTTGTAAGTTGTTACTATCTCGTAATACTATGTATAATCGTATATAATCTACATGTTAGACTGATTCATGAAATCTAACGTACAAATATGTTTAATCGTATATAATCCACATGTTAGAATATCATGTTTTGTGATTTGTACTTTGTAGTCCCTAATATGAATGGTAGAATACCTTTTGAGTTTAAAATTTCTTACTACTCATAATATATAGTCAAATCATTATTTATATGTACAGATGTACTCATCATGTAAGTTTCATCAAGTTAAATAAGTTCACATGTGGAATTGTGGATAATGGTAGTTGCTGAGCATTTCTTGGAATACACACTATCTTTTGGTTAATTTGATGCATAGATATAGGCATATAGAGAATCGAAATTGAAGGCGTGTTCCATTCTCGTTGATTGAGAGATCACAAAGTGAGAAGTGAAAACTAAAAAGACTTTGGGAATTGATTACATTTACCATATTCCAAGACTTGGGTAGTGGTGTAGTCTCATTTCCTAGAAACCTCGAGAGTTAACATTAATGCACCGATTACACATATTTAAGTATTCTTACGGTATGTTGGTTTAAATTAGTTATAATGTTCAGTGCACTGTTTTGATTTATGTGCATACATCATACGTGCTATTCGCCCATTTATGTTACTATGTATGGATTGTATATATACGTTGATAATACTACATGCATACCAATATCTTACTGTAGTGTCTATATTTCTTTTTTAATTTTTATTTTAGTACAGTTATATATTCTTTCTTTTTCTCTAGTTTTTTTTCTTTCTAAAAGTCCGTATCTAATTAGTAATTAATTAATAGAAAGATAAATTTTTCTCCAAGACAAAGTTGTTATTTTCATTATGATTGGAAATTTATTGGATTATAAAAATTTTAAATTCATTAACTAAATTTTCCAGTTCCAAATAAGCGGACAAAAAAATCTTCTCGAGGGAGAGAATATTGGATTTTGCTTTTATATTCTCGAAATAAAAATAATATTAAAGAGAAATAATATCTATGGCGAATACAATTGGGAAGGCATAGTTTGTGACTTTGTGTATATCATCACATGGAAACATGGGGAATGAAATAGTAAACTCTTTTTGTGCTAACTAATCAGAAAATTATCTTTAAAAAAAATAATCATTTGACTTTGTGATCTCTCATTTGACCATTAGCAAAACCAACCCATATTTGCTACCCATAAATGAAGACCATAAGTGGACTCAATAAAAAATAAACTGACATAACATAATCATCAAATATGCGACACTATCAGCCAAATTTTGGTCAAATCTTTTGGTGGGTATATATGTAATGCCAATCATTTCTAACATCTGAAAAATTATTTGGTATGATAAAAAGAATAATATTTATATTTTAGTTTACTGAATACCAACTCTTTTCGTCCAATAAGTGTAATTATTGCCAGAGAATCTCGCAAAGCAAAAAAAAAAATACATATTTTATCATATATTACGAGAGAAAGGGACAAATTATTGCTAAACTAGTAAAATGGAATTTCCGAAATACCTTTTTTTTGTTGCATATATTTATTAATTTATACTATATAAACTCATACTGTATTTTCTTTATTGACATTAACCAGATTCGATCGGTCTTAATCATGTGACTTCATTTAAACAAAAAAAATATTAGGGACCCAAAATCCCATGTTACAATTTTAAGTCTAGCATAAAAGCCTACCTAATTTTATGCCGCCTCAATTTTGTTTTTTGCTTTTTTTTTTGTTATTGCCTGTAAATTTTTTTTATAGATGAATAGCATATCTTGAAAAATATACGAACAATTATTTTCTCCTAATTGTTTTATGTGGATTACTGCGTGTTTGACTAACGCATAGTAATATAATTGAAGCCATTTAGAAAGAAAAAAAACAAAACATGCGATGTTGATACTCAACACTAGGGGTCGGTGACTCGGTGCTAGCTATACTCGTATTACTTATCACATAAACTCATTTAAAAAATAAAAACCAAACTATATAGTATTTGTTTTCACTCAGAAATTTTCAGAAATGAGATGAGATTTGCAGTAAATCTAAAGGATATGATCAAACTCTCATTTCCATTTAATTTCCCGTTTGACTTCTAATAAACTTAACATGCCAAAAAAAACTCTCCAACTTTAACCCAACCATAGCGGATCAGTCTAGGGCAAGTACATTTTAACATTCTTAGTTATGTATCACACTATTCCAACAGTTATAACAAAGAAGACGTTAAGAGAGAATACAATGGATTACGAGAAGATTTTCGGAAGCACATCATAGGTTCTTGGAGGTGCGAAAGAACCGGCATAATTTTATCATGGAAGACATCATCAATGATTACACATGATAGAAATCTCAAAACAATACTATATGGATTATATGTAAAATATAATCTTGAGAAAGATATACCATAATTTTTTTTTTGTTGGGAAAAATCTGTGGCACAACATGGAATACTAAAATATAAATAGAGGGAAAAAAAAAGAAGAAGAAGAAGATAGAGATGCAACTAACTCCATAACTGTAATAACTGTAAGGGTATGGAAATATAATGAATGATTGGAGTCAAATGGTTCCCTTAAAAAAGAGTTTGAGATAGTGAAAGATGGGAAATCCATGTGATCTCACATGTTTTTTTTCTGATTTAATTTATACCATCATCAGCCTCAGGTGTCTTCTCGACCATTAGGGTGAACTATTTTTTACTGGTCAACCCCCTTATAACTATACGATCTGTATATTTTCTGATGATTTTTCTTGTCGATATTTTCTGATGATCTTATTCATACTTTGCTGTTACTCTTTTGGTTGGAATATTTAAATTGGTTTTAAACATATGTTACATATATGTTATTCATATTTGCTGATACTTATTCCTATTTACATTGGTTTTCCAGAACAGTTTTTAGTCCAAATCAATTCATCTAGATTTAATCTTCTAATATTTGTGATCTGTATTTTACAGTATTAATGTTCTGATATATATAGAAAAGGACTACTAATGTATGTATCAAGGGGAATAGTTTGGTTTGATTTTCAAGCGTCATGTATCGTGTCACACATAATAAGCGGCATGTGGTAGCTAACAAATCAATGTGATTAATAATTGTTAACAAAAGAAATAACAATATATGATAAATATATTGTACTTTTCTTAGTAATTTGGCTTTTGGGTTATTTTATGTAGTCACGAGTTTCTTTTTTAATTCCAAAATATGAATTACTAGTATATATATTCTTTCTTTATGAATCTTTTCCTATATTCGTATTCGAAAGAAGTGTATAATAGAGATCTGCTAAAAATTAGTCAACTCGACGAGTTGTATTAGAGAAAGAAGGAGAATGTTATTTTCATTATTATTTTGCACTAAATAAGCTGTAGCGCCGATTGAATTGATTATGGAGTGAATGATTTTTTTGTTTAACGAAAAAATGTTCTATATACTCATTATGAAAACAAAGAATATAAATTTCCCCCGTTTTTACAATATATTTTCGAAGTAATTTACTGGCTTACTTTTTTTTAATAATCAACGTACGAGAGTGAAGTTTTTCTCTATATTGTATTGGTATGACTATGATATGAGCAGAATTATTTTAAATTACTACCAACTAATAATACTATTTATATACAACATGGATGTTAGTAGCTAATTATAGCAAAGAGAAG
>NC_025698.1:1747054-1765313 GCF_000633955.1 Camelina sativa | reverse complement strand
TACTATTTATATACAACATGGATGTTAGTAGCTAATTATAGCAAAGAGAAGTTGTTTGTTAAAACTTTAATTGCGATGGAATTAAATGCTTAGAAAAACGGGTAAAATTTAAGCCGTCTCCCAAGATTCTTGCAGATGTACATTGCATTTTGCCTCAAATTTTATCATCTTTCTTTTTCACCCCTTATTTATATGTCAAACCTATTTTAATACTAGTACTAATATGGCTCAATTATTGCTATTAATTATTATTATACGTTGTTCTTTTTGCTTCTGCAGTTGTCTGTAAAGTTTTTAAATAGGGTTTATGCGTGGTTGTCCATCGTCACGGTTTCTTTATTTAAAATTCTCCAGTATCATACTTTTGAAGTTTTACCCAAGAAGTTGACATAACTAACAAAAAGAAAGAAAATATCTATGTTCATGTATCAATCTCATGTTGTATATGCGTAAATTTTGACCAAAGACAAACCGGTTTGTTACCAACCAAGCCTTGTTCGTAACCATTCTGGTTTTTGTTGACCGAGTGACGTGGCAATTCGAATCCCGATCTGGGCCGTCGTATATAAATCAAAATTTGTATTACACTGTTAAAATAGGGTTTCTTGTCTCACAAGTAAGGAGCCTGAAAAAATCAAAAGAATAGAGCGAGGCGTACGAAAAGAAAGCTATGGAGATCTCTACAAACGCAAAGCCAAAACCGATATTATACTACCAAGGCTGAATAAACAGTTTCTCAATCCTTAAGAAAGTGGAAGTTGGGGTTATCAGCGAGCTCAGAAGCTGATTTTGCATTCGCAAAGTCCCTTTCTTGCATGCAGCTCGAGATCTCATCGGTTTCAAAAGGGATGCTGTTGTGTTCACACAAACGGTGGAATTACTTATGAGCGTATATAAGCTCAAGATGTCTGAATAATTTTTGTAAATGATTTTAGTCAGTACCTGGAATCGTCGTCTAGCAAGAAGGAACGGCTATCTTCATCTTCATTTGTCGTTTGAAGTTTTAAGTTGGAAATCACCTGAAACCGAAATAGAATATTTTAATAGAGAGTGTCTTTATTTTCTTTTTGGTTTGTCAGAGCTCAGAGCAATGTTACCTCTTGTGATAGGTTATGATCGCCGTTGTCTTTGTCCTTGCAGAGAGTACATATTCTATACAATTGCTCAGTACTAAGAACCTGACAAACGGAGACATATTGGAAGAAGGTTAATTAAGCCTAATAGAGATAACAGAAGGCTACAACGGATTTAGGTTCTAGACTAAAGTCCTCCATGCATTCCTCAGTCTAAATAGATACATATCTTTGCACAGTTTGATTCTGAAACCTGTCATTTGTGATGTCTAGTTGTTCTGCTACTCTTTAATGGAATTGTGACATCAGAGAAGCAGAGACTTACCGAGCAAAGGTTGGTTGTAAGATCATCGTATGTAATTGTGGACTTCAGTTCTGTAATCTGAAAGAAAAAGCACATGAACATTCAGGAACGAGAAAAGAAGAGGGAGAGTCGTACACTGTCAAGAAAAGAAATAAACCAGGAGCAAGACGGCTTGTCTTGTGTGTTTCATTTCATCCCAAGAAGATCCTACGAACTGCATTCAAGAGTAGCAAGTGAAATCATGTCCTAAAAATGTTTGGTTACTACAACTTTTTTCAGGCAACTTTATACCTCTTCAGTCGCTTGGCTGCACCATGACTCTAGTTCATCTAATCCTGCCTTCACTTCTTTGCCCATGTTGACTGTGCAGTATTCTCGTTCAAGGAGAAGACTGCATGGTTCAGATAATATATCTAGTTTAATACGTCGACTGATGGTTTATCCAAGTGAAAGGTGATGTAGGGATAGAAACAATGACCTGTTGAAGAGTTGAACATTGATGTATTGGAAAGTTTGGCTGAAGATCTTCTGAACGAAAAACAGAGGAACCTGAAAGAGAACCTTTTTTGTAGGCAAATTAAGCAGTTATGTGAAGCTTACATATACAAATATTCTTACGTAGTTTTTCTTCCATGTGAAGAGATTGTAGTTCAAAAACCCAATAATGCTTTGCCAAGAGCTTGCTGGTGAATTCTCTACAGACGACTTCACTGCTTGCCCCTCTATAGATGGTGATATCTCATCAGATAACTTTTTTGGTGACTTATCTCCCACTGACATCTTTGGTGAATTCTCTACAGATGACTTCTTTGGTGAATTCTCTTCAGATGACTTCTTCGGCGAATTTTCCTCAGATGACTTAGTGGGTGAATTCTCTTCAGATGACTTCTTTGGTGAATCCTCTTCAGATGACTTCTTTGGTGAATTCTCTTCAGATGACTTAGCAGGGAGATGCTCTTCAGATGGCTTAGTCGGTGAATGCTCTTCAGATGACTTTGATGGTGAATTCACAACAGAGGATTTAGATGATGAATCCTTCAGACTCTGAATCATGAGAAGAGAGTCATTTATATTTATATGAAACAATCCTATCTTCGAAGCTAATAGATTCTCAAACTATTAGTTTATTGGTCTGGTGACCAAAGGTATACCTGGATGCAGGAAGAAAGCAGTGAAGTTACTTCTCTCTTAACATTCTCTCGGATTATTCCATACATTGTTTCAACATAGGCCGTAAGCTGCTGTTTGAAAAGTAAAGCAGGATATCTAGCATCTACTTGCTGCACCACATCGGTTGCAAGATTCGGGGAAGAGCTTGAACGAAAACCCTAAAACAGTCACATTTGTAGTAAGTTACATAAATTTTGAGCGATATGGAGGATTCAGGAATAATGATAAGAGTTCAGAGCTTGATAAGTCAAGCTACATGGACATCAAGAAAATAATTTCGTTTCCGTTTCCTTGCTACCTGTGTCATCCTTCCAAAAAATGAAGTTGGATGAGGAGGTTTTGTTGGACTTGAGCCAGTTGAGCTCTGTCTTATGCTTCTTTGAAGCAAGAATAAGAGTGTTGATGTGTTTGTTAGCCAATAAGCCAAATGATTGTCGTCCTCCTGATTCTGCATAAATAAGCGGAGGATTTTGTTAAGTTCTATCTAATACAATACAAGTCAGAGCATTTTTTTTTTGTCATCTTATCTGAGCCATGGATATGCATGCTTGTCAAGCCGCATATCCAATGGTCTCTGACTAATGACCGTAAGTAATACAAAACAAGTAAACTTCCTAACTTCTCAGGTTACCTCTATTGCAGAACCAAAAATAGGAACAATTCGATCAAAGATACTTGTTTTTTCTGCTTCAAACATCTTCCAGTGTATAAGACATTTATATATTGTAAGAGCTGCAACAGGCTTTCCATGACTAAAACCAACGTTTTTGGATACACATTTGAGAAGAACATCAACAAATTCCTGCAGCATAGAAATATGACAACCAATAAACCAGTGAAAAGAAGTATGAAACTATTAATTAGGGTAATGTTTTCGTTAGGCACATACATGGGGTTGTCGTTCAATTCGAGATCGTCTAAAAGATTCTGTCCCAAAATTTTTTGACGGTATAGGAGCAATTGGTTCCTGTAAGAATGCAAACAATATCCATCAAAGAAATTCTGTTTATAAAGAAGTGAACGTGCAAGATGTAAGTCTATCACAGATCAGTTTATCTAGTTCATCACTTACATTATGTCCATTCTCCACAGGCTGAAAGACGTAAAGGAAATAAGTCAAATCTTTTCTTCAAAAAGGTTTACACGGAAGTATGAGAAATTGTAAATTTACCGGTGGTCCTGTAAATGACACCTGGGGAGACATTTTCCGGGAAGCAGGATTAACCAGCGCTTGCTGCCGGCGAATTTGTTCTTCTGATTCCATGTCAGATACCTTTTCCTCAAGCCTAATTAAGAGAACAATAATCAAGTAACTACTTCATATGTACTAACTAAAAGATATAAAAATTAAAATTTTGGAGAAGAAAGGACGTCAAACCTTTGCATTGATGTCTTCAACTCAATTAGCTTTGTCTCTGAGTCTAAAACTTGTTTCAGCCTCTCTTCACAAAGTCTACTTGCTTCTTCGTACTTCTTTTCTGTTTCATCTATTTTCTTTTCCAAGGAACGTACCAGATCCTGATGAAAAATTATCAGAATCAAGTTAGCGATGGAGACAAAATCCACATAGTTAACAGAGAAATGCTTTATCTATGGTCTAATTCAGGTCTTTGTTTTCATCAGCAAGTTTTTTTACCCTCTCATCATCAATTGAAGCATCCTCTGTCAAACTCTCCTTTGTAGAATTGTTCCCTCTTTCATTGACTTTCTTCTCTAATGAACCTACAAGTGCCTAAGAAGTGGTTCCATTCATCAGTTCAATGGGACTAATAAACTGAAAACACTTAGTTGATCAATTTGGTTTTCTTTGGTCGTCCTACGTCTGTAGAAAGATTACCTTGAGCCGCTCATTCTCAGCTGCAAGATTGCTCACTGTCTCGTAATCAGATGAGACATTCTCCTTCAACTGCTCTGTGATATTTGAGCTTGTTTCGTCATGTTTTCTGTCTAATGCATCGATTTTCTCCTCCAAGGAACTTACCAACGCCTAAGAATATGTTATGCTTGATCAGATATATATTATCCAGAGGAAAACTCGAAAGTATGAACCTCAAATTGTGTATCAAAATCAGTATCTAGAAAAATCCTACCTTCAGCTGTTGATTTTCAGCTTCAAGTGTGATGATCGAGGACTGATCAATTACAGGAACTTCTTCTTTTATCCGCTCTTCACTTAGCTTACTTATTTCTTCATATTTTCTCTCGGATTCATCAATTTTATTATGCAGCGAACTCACCGACTCCTTTTATGGAAAGAGGATAAGACAAACAACGCCGAAGATACACGTAAAATCATAAACATGATGTTTAAACATAGACACTGCTTACCGAGGAGTAAAAAATTCAGACAGAGTTTTATGACTAACCTTAAGCTGTTCATTCTCAGCAGCAAGATCGTTACTCATCTCAAGTCCCTTCGAGAGTTCTTCAATCTCAAGTTGCATGTCTTGCAAAGCGGACTGCAAGTCTGAGATCTCCATACTTTTGGTTTCTTGAGTTTCCTTGAGCTGAAGTTTTATATCTGTTAAAGCGGACTGCAATGCTTCGATTTCTTGAGATTTGGCTTCCTCGATCTTCATCTGCACAAGTACACTGATCAGATGCCTCATACAGAACCAACAAAATGATCCAATTTTACAATGAACAATTCTTCAAAAAATCAAAGATTTTGCGTCACAGGTACTGTGTCCAGCATAATATCATTGATGAAATGATGTGTACCCTCATCTGTTTCTCAAGCTCCAAGTTTGAAGTGAGTTCTTCCACTTGATTTTCCAGCTTAGTCTTAGCATCCTGAAGTGCTCCTGTTTCTTTAGCAGCCTGAAGAAGTAAATAATAAGAAAATCTCTGCTTATATATTATCTACTGAATTGGTAATAAAAAATTGACACTAGAGAGAACAGATTTATACATTCTCCACAGAAGACCTTATAAGAAAAGAAGTTAAGATTACCATTTTTAGATTTCGCAATTCTCGGCGTGCAACTTTCACTCTCCAGCTGCACTGAGTAGTAATAGCTGCTTTCTTCGTTCTCACATAATGCTGATGACACAAACATCTTCTGATTTGACTCTGTGTAACCAGTAGGTTGCATGTCATCAATATTCAAACAAGTAGATGTATGTGATAGGTATAAAATAGGCAAAAGGAGAAACAATTTCATCAATAGGTGAGCTGAAACTTGCTTGAATAATGATTGTCGCTCTTCTCTTCTTCCTAAACTGAAGTTCAACACGGGAAGCTTTTGCTCGCATCCCTGTCTGAACTAAACAAGCAGACGTGCACAGGCTTTTATAGGCATTCTGGCAAATATAAGTCCGTGCCTGCTTTTGTATCCTCAGAGAAGCAGCTTCTCTTCGCATGGTCTCAAACCAAACACGTGCGACTTGTCCTAAATTTAGTTTGGGGAGGGAATAAGAAAGCCTGATAACATTTTTCGAAGCCAACAAATGCATACAACATATATTACCTCTACATAAGGCTTGAATTTCTGTTGAAACGGTCTGCAACAACAGAAACTTCTTGCGAGATTGATAAGTAAGGACTTTTCTCTGTATAACCCGTGCTGAATGACCAAGAACTTCAGCTCGGTGAGCATCCAGTTCTGCCATTTGACCTGCCCTAAGAAACATCTTTGTCTTCCCAATCTATGATGCAAGAAAATTATTAGTGAGGATTACATATCGAGTGATATATAAGCCGACACATAAAGCTAGAATGCATCCAGTCCCCTTATCTTGTGTTTTAGTAATCGCAAAACAAGCTACACACTATAAAGCTGAGGTGAGATTATGAAACTGCACCTGAAAACCTTTGAGGTCCACTTTTGCTAGTAGCTTTTTGCAAGCGTCAATTTCATCATAGCTTTTAACATAAATCCAGAACCAAAAAGTTGTTAAGTGATGCTAATACCAAGTCTCTTATAAAAATAAACTACGAGAATATGATAAAATGTAAGACTAATTACAGGAATTAAGTATTGGTTAAGCTACCTGCTCTTTGTAGTCTCTGGATATAAAATTTTGAACCGGGTCAAAAACTCGTTGAAAGGCTTTCTAGTAGGATATCCAGCGCAACTAATCCTAATGGCTTCCATGACTCCCTGAGATCAGATACAGGAAGTTCCACACATCATAAGAAAGCTTAATAATTTGATACAGTTGCAAAATTCAAAGGTTCTCTGAAACATTAAAAGCTTACCCCACACCTAAGTTGATGCAAAATATTAATGTTCTCAAATATTTCTGGCTTAAGAAGGTTATTTGGTTTAACACATCGTATGTAGTGTGGCTCCGTGGTGCTCAAACTCTCGAGCAAAGATTGCAGTTGTTGCTGTATTTTAGTACGTGGTGAGAACCAAAGTACAGATTATAAGCAGAATCGAGTGTAACTTAACATTAGTTCAGACCTTAAACTGAGAACCTATTGATGAGAACTTTGATGTTTTGGAGGATTCCTCAGGCAATGGTGGAAACAACGATGATACAAAAGTACAGTCTGAAGAGCTCAGGAGAGCTTGATGTTCTCCAACAACATAATCTTTGTTCTTGTCCAAAAACAGTTCTGTCTGATAAGTGACCTGGAATGAAACAAGAATACAGTCATTGGACCAAGATAATTTACATCAAGACAAGCATTACAGCAAGCAGTTCGGGTTGTGATGATCACTAACATCACCAGCATAGTGGCAAATTGTAAAGTCTGTTTGAGCCAATTTTGGCTTCCCAAAACGTTTGTGGTCTTTAAAAGTCTGGTACAACTTTTGAGAGAATGTATCATGTGTTGATCTTGGAAACATGCTGTAGAGGCAAGCAGAATCCCAATTATTTTTTATGAAGACAAAAGAGAGAAGCAAGGAACAAACATGACCTTTTAACATTACCAAGCCTCGTCTAGAAGGGCAATGATACCACCAGGTTTCTGACATGAGAAAACCACACACCAGATACTCAAACCCAATATATTAACACTAGGAATGATGAACATAAGTTCCAACATTGTAAATTGTGTGCTCCTAACCTTTTCAATAAGATCAAGGACATCCTGATTATCAATAAACTCTATGTAACTCCAGTCAATCTCTTCTTTAGTATATTCTTCTTGCTCCATCTTGAACACATGCTGTAGAGAAGAGGAAGGTATGTATAAATATTTGGTCAGCCGAGAAACAGATCAATCTAGGGTAAGTCTCAAACCTGGTTGAAATGTTGTTGCAGCTTCTCGTTTGTCAAATTTATACAAAACTGTTCGAAACTGCAAATTGTTCGTGAAAATGAGAAGACTATGTTGGAATTAACAAAATATTTATAATCAAACAGGCAAACCACAGAACTGCAAGGAACAGTCAATAGCCAGAATAACTATATTGTTCCAAATCACAAGAAAGCTCTTAGCTAAGCAACTGAAATATAACAAACCATCAGCTCTAAAACAGAGAGCATACATGTAGAAAGCAATGTAAGAATTCAATTATCAGTTCCAGAGATTTAACATGTCAGTGAAAACAAAAGCATACCGGTTAAGCACATGTTTGTCTTGAAACTCTCGAATCCATAAATCTCCAGAACACCTATAATATGTTTTGAACTTGGATCTTGGCCGATGGAATTATTGATCTTGGTCACGAGCCTGTACGAATTAAAATTAAAATCTCTTACATAGAAACCCCAAGAATATAATAAATCCTTAAAGAAACGTTCAGTTATAGTAAACCTACCAATCGAACAATTTAGAATAGACAATCTTGGCTAGTGCATCTCTTCCTAGAGCTGCACTATCAGGATCAAGAGACTTTGTAATACTTTCATCACGAGTCACCATGACCCTTTTGCACAAGGAATCTTCTAAAGCTTTCTCATCACACCTGCAACAAAGAGAAAGTCGAGGCTCTAATTCTGGCTGACCATAAAACAGTTAATCTGAGAGAAGACAGAGTAAAGAAGCATTTACATGAAAAGTTCTGCTGCCACTTTTAGATGGAACCGTGATTTCTCGTCCTTCGGTTCTGAAGCTTCTGATTCTTCACCCTTTGCAAACTCGATGTTCCCTAGATGAAGGATTGCAGCCACTACTCGGAAGATTGCATCCTATGGTAGTAGAATGTAAGAAGAGTTGTTCCCATGACTCGGCATGTAAAGTGACTAAAATAAAGTACCTGATCTTCCGAATTGATCCCAACAACGTCCATAGCTTTCCTTGAAGCTATGTATTCCTTGGAGTCATCAAGCCCATCCAATGCATAACAATTAGACTGATTTAGATAGCGAAATGTGCTTGGTTTTCCTAACTTGTACCTCTCAGTTTCCTGAAACCTCATGAAAAACACTGTTTAGTCAACACGAATCTCATGTAAGGTCCAGCATGGGACATATAGGATCTCCAAGATTTCGAGCTAACACCGCCTTAGTAGATATCAGGGCTTACCTGTTCTGGTGCAGCGCAAAGCATGTAAAAGCAATGATAGTTTCTTTCAGGGTCAGAGACTTGACAAACCCGCGACCTCTCTAGCAAATATGTCCTAATAGCAGCTCCCGAGATCCTTCCCCTATGATCAAACTGAATCTCCACAAATTTACCAAAACGACTGCAAAAAGGAATTTGTGTAAGTAGATGTACACAAAATGGAAAAATCAACAAATGTGAGACGCCCTCTCCTCCACCTTGAATTATTGTTTCTAACGGTTTTAGCATTGCCAAACGCTTCCAAAACTGGATTGGACTGCAAAACAGGAACGTCAGTCAGAGGAAAGTATGACCAGATATTACTGAAGGAAACTCACTTAGTCTATCTTTTGCAAGATTGTAGCCTTGTATTTAAGGAAATTCATTACCTCTAAAACTTGCTGCTCCACGGATCGTCCTTCACTCTCAGCTCTTCCGCCCATGTATGCAAGATATCGCATGAGCATCTTCGTGCTCTCTGTCTTGCCAGCACCGCTTTCCCCACTCACCAAGATAGCCTGACTCACTCCCTCGTTGATCATTTTCCTAAATGTTATATTAATGGTGATTGTAAGGCCCAAAAACAATGAAAAGTGCAACCATCCATAATAACACAACAGAAGAGTTACCTGTACGCAGAATCTGCAACCGCAAAAGGATGTGGACTCAACTCACCAAATGCTGTACCCTTATACTGTTTCATTGTATCACTTCCATAAAGGTGGGGCAATCTCTTAAAAGGATTCACAGCTATCAATATATTTCCTGTGTACGTCTGGATTCATCATGAAATATATTAGCTTGCAGAAACTGTGTGTAGACATGTTTAGATCACGTGATGGTGAATGTAAAACATCAAAATTTCCTTGAAAGCAAAAACTGGTATAGATAGCAGGGTGGAGCTTACATATATTTCATTAGCATTATATCGGCACTTAAGATTGAGAAGAACTCCTGGTTCATGCAAATATGCAAGCTTTGTCATGTCGTCTACCCCAAGTTCAGGGAACTCGGGGTCCTTGGGGTAGACAGCATTTACCTTTGCCACAACCTAAGAAACAAATGCATCAGAAATGTGCCTTTTTCTCACTTTCAGGGGGGGAGCATTATCTAACAAGTTATATACTAATTTTTACCGTCTTTCCCGAGCAGTTAACAGTGATATCATCAGCGTTAACTTCTTCAACTTCCCCATCAATCCAGGCATCATCTGAATCCTCCACCCAGACATGAGACCCTACAGTTACTTTGGCTGAAGCAGCCTGCGCATTAACCACATCATAAACTACACAAATCGAAACAGGTACTCCGAGAATATGAAAATCGAATTGAACAACAAAGAGCGAATGAATTTCTCAAACAAACAAAAAAAAAATCTTTCTCTCTTCAAAATTTCATTATTATTAAATCAAAATTTAAAATCAAACGACATTAAAATCGACATCACACAACAGAGAGAGAGAGAGAGAGAGAGAGAGAGAGGGACCACCAAAAAGGAGTGATTTTTATTGAAGAAACAGCAATGCGATTTAAAGAATAGAAAGCTCGTACCATAATTTACGACGGAATCTGGTCAGAAAACAATCTCGGCATCAACAAAACCCAACCCAACAGGAGGAGAAACATCAAACACAGAAAACTTTGAAATCCCAATTAACTAACAACATGGATCCATAACGAAATTGACAACGAACATTCCTCTTTCCCTCCCAACATAGAGGTTGTCTCATCAGCAGAACATAATCTGGGAAAATAGACTCATTCTTCTCTCTCTCTCTCTCCGTGTTTATTTCTTCTTTTCGTCTTCCCTCCCACCCCACCCACGGACGTTGGGAATCCAACGGAGAAGAAGAATCATGAAACATATTTCTCATTCCGAAATTACCCTCCTCATTAAACCGATCCGGTTTATTTTCAACGGATCTTAAATAGAAACAGAGTAGAAACGTCTTTCTTTGTCATTAATGGGCTTATTGTTTTCCTAATGGGAAATGGGCCAATTGTTTTCCTAATGGGCTAGACTTATGGTTTTTTTATCATTTTATTCAAAAAATCAAATTAAATTGTAGAGAGAGACTAGAGAAGAAAGGGAAACCACTTTACGCCTCCGTCTCCTCCGTTCACCTCACTCCGCTGCCTCCAATGGCGGGTTTCAGTTTTCTGAAACGCGCAGTTAGTAGCGCAACCGGAAAACTAAAGGCGACGTTGTCTCCTATTTCGGCAGCACGTAATCTCTTCACCGGAGTGGGATGTGACCAAATTTATGGTTTGTGGTATTGCTTATAAATTCGTTTTTGTATACTTGTGTTAAGAATAAATATTGCACATTGATGTTTTTGGTTAATAGAATTGGAATCTCTGAGTTCGAAGTTGGAGCTTCGAAAGGGTCGTTTTCTGTAGACTGTTCTTATTTAAGTTGTTGAATCCTTTTTTCTTAATTTTGAAACTTATTGTGTAGGTGACCCAGGAATGGTCTCTCATTCCAATCGAATAAGGTAAAAGCTCGATTTGGATCAGTTAGTATCATTTTTATTCACTAATTTACAAAAACATGGATGCAAAATCCAATTTTTCGAGCTGCATCTTATGTGTTGGTGTATTGACTCTGATTTTTTACCATACATACTTCTCCAGAAAGCACAACACCATTGGTAACCCTGGCGTGCTAACTGGTCCATTTCATCATCTTCTCAGGGTAATTTTCCATTTGGGATATAAAACTTGTAAAACATTGCTTAGAGATCTAAACAGTATAACGAATGTCAGGTACTGATTATGATCATTGAAGTAAAAAAAGTATAAGATTCTTTTTGTATACATCTCATTGTGTGTGACATGCTATTTCTCAGGTCAACCAGAAAAACAAGCCCGCCTTTTTAAGGGTCCAATCAATGAGTTATCAGTTTGTGGCTGATTCTCATGCATCTCCTAGACGTATTGTCAAAACTGAGGTACAATAGAACACACTGAGGATAGGCTTTGTGTTTGCTGTCTTAGTCTTAGTGTGCCCTCAATTAAGTTTCTCTTACAGATCTTATACATCTTGAGCAAAAAGTTTAAATTTTCATTCAGTGTCCTGTAGTATCTCTCAGTAGTTTGGTATAGTCATATAACATAACTAGTATATCTGATGATCAGATACTTTCTCTTTTCCATGTATTTTTGGTTAGTGATTTCCTGAGAATTTTGCCTTTCATTATGTATATCTCTTGCGTTATTGTCACCAATAAGATCCTTGTGATGCTTAGTTTTCATCTTGTTGTAGGATGAGCAAGATGTTTCTAAATTATCAAAGAACGAAAGCGCTGAAACTCCTAGAAAACATCAACTTGGGGAGAACGTACCCAAGAAGGATAAAATAAAGTTTCTTGTAAACAATGTAAGCAGAAATTTTTAATACATTAAGCTATTCCTTTTTGCCTTTCTAGTGGCTTGACAATGCTGAGAATTTCCAAATGCTTGTTTAAACCTTGTTTTTTTGTTCTTATTGTTCTTGCTTATCTGTTGGCTCATCTGTCCAAACCTTTATTACGATGTGAATGCAGCTTCTTGATATAGAAGATAATAAAGAGGTTGTTTATGGAGCTTTGGATGCTTGGGTTGCTTGGGAACGCAATTTCCCCATTGCTTCCCTCAAAAGAGTCATAGCTATTCTTGAAAAGGAACAGCAATGGCATCGAATGGTCCAGGTATCTATCACCCAAATGTCCTGTCTCTTTTTTTTTCTTACCTGGAAGTCATGAACCATGAATAATCAAATATCCAAGAACATATAGTTACTAAAAAGGTAGAATAGAATCTTCTAGAGTAATTCATTTAATTTCCCCTGTTTAATCATTGTAGGTGATAAAGTGGATCCTAAGTAAGGGACAAGGGAACACGATGGGGACGTATGGACAGTTGATACGGGCGTTAGATAAGGATCGCAGAGCAGAAGAGGCGCATGTTATCTGGCGAAAGAAAATTGGGAATGATCTGCATTCTGTACCTTGGCAATTATGCTTACAAATGATGCGCATATATTTCCGGAACAACATGTTACAGGAACTTGTTAAGGTTCGTTATGTTTCCCCTTGTCTCTTCACTGACCGGACATTAGATAGAAAATATTGCTCATTGATACTTAACCAGAACTAGTAAGTTATTTTGTACTGACATCAAAACCTTGTTTATTTGTATATGGGTTATGAAGCTATTTAAGGATCTGGAGAGTTATGATCGTAAGCCGCCGGGCAAACACATTGTGCAGACAGTGGCAGATGGTTATGAGCTTTTGGGAATGCTTGATGAGAAAGAAAGGGTAGTGACGAAGTATTGCAATCTACTTGTAGGTGCAGCATCTGATGGAACATCAACAAGATCTTCAAGGAAGAAAAAAAAAACAGGTAGATGACGATTTTACACACACACACACATATATATATATATATATATATCCTCAACCATCTTTAAGCCATTGATACTGAACTCATGTGCTTAAGACCTTTAGATTCTTTCGCCTGACCGCATGAGTTTTTAACTGTTTATCTTGTAATTTCAGAACTTAGGAATCCTGAAGCAACCACAGAAGACGTAATAGATGCAGTAAATGCTGAGTTACAGGAAGAGCTAAAAGTAAATGTGGATACAAACCAAGATTCAGAAGGTGCCACTGAGAAACGATCCGAACATGAAGCATAAGTTGTAGTATTTAAAATATAAATGTCTCTACTTGATGGATTGTAACGTTTAGAGTTCAAGGTATGAGTGCGTCACTAGTATTACCAAGACATAGGGCTCTAGCCTCTAGGTATGCTTAAAATCGTGTTAAACCGTAACCGAACCAGATCACATTTGATTTTTTCGAAATTGGACAATGAATATACAATACGTCACATATGACATAACTAGACTAACTAAACATAACCACCATTCAGATTGGTTTAGTCTCAATTCCTAAATTCTTAAAGAGTGATTCGGTACGGTTTGAATCGGTTAGATTAAATTGGACCCCTACCAAAACTAAAATCTCCGGTTACATTGGGTTTTAATTGAAAAAAAAAAAAAAAAAGTTTCGAATTTTAGGGATTGCGGGAGATCGTTACGACGCGTTGAGCAGTGTGTCTGCGAAGCCGGAGGTGAGCTAACGAACGTATTGAGCCTTCGAAATACAAAGATGCTTCGATTCCAGATCAAGTGTGAATGGGATATTTCGGGATGGGGTGATTCGCGCACACCAAATGGAATGGGTATCGAATGGGGAAGACCGAAGTGGAAAGGTTCTGGAGAAATCAATCGGACCTCCAAGGCCAAAGTCACCTTCCGATTTAGGTAAAACGTTGAAATTAGAGAGATTAAAGTAGTCGTTATTTTCCGAAAACTGAATGAGTTACTATAATTTTTGTAAACCTGATTAGAAGTTTATGGGCACAATGACGTACTTCTCATCAACACTATGAATTCCATTTTAAGAAATTTTTCTCATTTTAGATACAATTTCCCAGTTTTAGAGCACTCTCTCTCACCTTTACGACTAGAGAGTTCAAACCCCATCACCTCTTTTACCCATCACCTCTTTAATAAAATCAGCATTGCTTTATCACTCATTTATAGTGGACAGTGGACTCGTTTTGGTAGATAGCTTTGCGTCCAATTTACTAATCTCTGCTTTCGTTTCGTATTGAAATTGAGAAATTTTATTGGATTATATGTTTGACTTTAAGAACCTCTTGTCTTGTCAATCACTTTCTCTTGTTTTTGTTGCACTTCCTGAAATCAATTTCGCAACTGGTTTATTTCTTTATAAATTCCTGCCAATACTTGAGCTCTTCTTCATGCAGCTACTAACTCTTGTCTGCTGATATATACTACTCTTTTTTAATTAGTTTGGGAAGAGAATGGCGGGTGACGATTTGGTGTTTGCTGTTAATGGAGAGAAATTTGAAGTCTTGTCAGTTAATCCTTCTACCACTTTACTCGAGTTCTTGCGCTCCAACACTTGCTTTAAGAGTGTCAAGCTCAGCTGTGGTGAAGGTATTACTACACACACACTGTTCTTTTTCCAATGAATATCGATAGCTTCTCGTGCTTTTATTTGGTTTATATGCATTTCTCTGCTTAACTCTGAACTTCATATCTAGACCTGGATGATTACCACTTTTGTCTCCACAAAAAGCAAAAGTCATGAATTTAATGTTTGAATCTGTATGCGTTTCTCCAGATCGTTAAAATCTATGTTTACGTAATCCTTCCTTTTCAGACTTATGTTTTGGTTTTATGCCACTCATATTTACGTGAATTCAACCACTTGTCTTAGAAGTGTCTAGTAAACTGCGATGAGGCTAGGAACATGTTTTTTTTTTTTCCTTGTTGAATATTTCTATGTTCTTTTTTTGCCTGTCCGGAATTTTCAGTGTTTGTATCTCTCATTGAATCAATTATATTTTTCATGCAGGGGGTTGTGGTGCTTGCATCGTGATTCTATCAAAATATGATCCTGTGTTAGACCACGTCGAGGAATATTCTATAAACTCTTGCCTGACCCTTCTTTGCAGCATAAATGGGTGTTCCATAACCACATCCGAGGGACTCGGGAACACAAAAAAAGGGTTCCACCCAATTCACAAGAGATTTGCGGGGTTTCATGCCTCTCAATGTGGTTTCTGTACCCCGGGGATGTGCATCTCTCTCTACTCCGCTCTTTCAAACGCCCATAACTCCAAAAGCTCACAATCTTCTCCAGATTGCCTTACTGCTCTTGCAGCAGAAAAGTCCATTGCTGGAAATCTTTGTCGCTGCACCGGGTATCGTCCCATTGCTGATGCTTGCAAGAGTTTTGCTGCTGATGTCGATATAGAGGATTTGGGTTTCAACTCTTTTTGGAGGAAAGGTGAAAGCAGAGAAGAGATGTTTAAGAAATTGCCTCCTTACAACCCTGATAAAGATCTTGTCACTTTTCCAGACTTCTTGAAGGAAAAGATAAAGTGTCAACATAATGTTTTGGATCAGACAAGGTATCATTGGATCACTCCTGTTAGCGTTGCAGAGCTTCAGGAAATATTGGCAACAACCAACCCCGGCGGTGATAGAGGTTTGCTAAAATTAGTTGTTGGCAACACGGGAACAGGTTACTACAAAGAAGAGAAACAATATGCTAGATATATTGATATTAGCCACATTCCAGAGATGTCAATGATCAAGAAAGATGACAGAGGAATTGAAATTGGAGCAGTTGTTACCATATCTAAAGTTATTGATGCTTTGATGGAGGAAAATTCATCTGCTTATGTTTTCAAGAAAATAGGTGTCCACATGGAGAAGGTGGCCAACCATTTTATCAGAAACTCAGGGAGTATCGGTGGTAATCTAGTGATGGCACAGAGCAAAAAATTTCCTTCCGACATAACCACACTTTTGCTCGCTGCAGATGCGTCTGTGTATATGATAAATGCAGGGAGACACGAGAAGCTTAGGATGGGAGAGTATCTTGTGGCGCCTCCAATATTAGACACTAAAACTGTTCTTTTAAAGGTTCATATTCCTAGCTGGATTGCTTCTTCCACAACTGGTTTGCTTTTTGAAACCTATCGAGCTGCACTTCGCCCTATTGGAAGTGCATTGCCTTATATCAACGCTGCTTTCTTAGCAGTAGTCTCTCGCGATGCATCATCAAGAGGCATCATTGTGGATAAATGCCGGTTGGCATTTGGTTCTTATGGTGGGTATCATTCCATCAGGGCGAGGGAAGTTGAAGATTTCTTGACGGGTAAAATACTCAGCCACAGTGTTTTGTATGAAGCTGTGAGGTTACTTAAAGGGATCATAGTGCCCAGCATAGAGACCTCATACCCTGAGTATAAGAAAAGCTTGGCCGTTGGGTTTCTCTTTGATTTTCTCTATCCTCTGATCGAGAGTGGCTGTTGGGATTCAGAAAGAAAACATATTGATGGACACGTCGATCCAACAATATGTCCACCTTTGCTGTCATCTGCACAGCAGGTGTTTGAAAGTAAAAAATATCACCCTGTTGGTGAAGCCATTATCAAATTTGGAGCTGAAATGCAGGCTTCTGGTTAGTACTATTATGTTCCTTTGATCGTTTTTAAATGACCTTATAGTACTATGGTGAAAAGGGTCAAGCAGAAATGCTTTTAGATCTTTAGTCACCATGTTTATTAGACAAACAACATAAGAACTTACATGACTGCCTGTCTTTTCAGGTGAAGCTGTTTACGTTGATGATATTCCATCCTTACCCCATTGTCTACATGGAGCATTCATTTATAGCACAAAGCCATTGGCTCGGATAAAGAAAGTTGGTTTTGGAGGGAATGTGGCACCACTTGGAGTTTTGGCAGTTATTACTTTCAAGGATATTCCTCAACTAGGGCAAAACGTTGGTTACATTTCTATGTTTGGCACAGGGCTTCTATTTGCAGATGAAGTTACTATATCTGCCGGACAAATAATTGCTCTTGTGGTAAGTCCAATTTTTACCGTCTTCTTTTGTATTATAGTAAAAGGTCCAACGAGAATAAAAAATACAGGATGCATATACATACTTGCATGATAAAAGGAATTTAAATAGTTTAATTCTGAAAACTAAACTCTCCTTTCGATATGGGGTCTGAATCAATAGCTCCATTTTCATAGTTTGTGCTGTTTGGTTTACTCAGCTTCATGGGATGCTTAATCAAGTTCCTTCAACATATTTGTCCATTTTTGGTGAACTATCACTATCAGGTTGCAGACACACAAAAACATGCAGATATGGCAGCAAATCTTGCAGTAGTTGAGTACGATTCAAAGAATATAGGAACACCAGTATTATCTGTGGAGGATGCAGTCAAAAGGTCCAGCCTGTTTGAGGTTCCTCCCAAATATCACCCCGAACCCGTTGGCGACGTTTCAAAAGGAATGGCTGAAGCTGATCGCAAGATACGCTCAGTAGAAGTATTGGAACTCCTTTCTTATCTCTTGATCTCGATCTATTCAAAATTGTTTTCTAATAGATTCTTACACTCATGTGTCCTGTTGACTACGGTTATGCAGTTGAGACTCGGGTCACAGTACTTCTTCTATATGGAGACACAAACGACACTTGCCTTGCCAGACGAAGGCAATTGTCTAGTGGTTTACAGTTCAACACAAGCCCCCGAGTACACACAATCAGTGATTGCTACATGTCTTGGCATCCCAGAGCATAACGTGCGAGTCATCACCAGAAGAGTCGGAGGTGGCTTTGGTGGAAAAGCTATTAAATCTATGCCTGTAAGTAATATTTTGATCTCT
>NC_025698.1:1718770-1745566 GCF_000633955.1 Camelina sativa | reverse complement strand
AATAGAAGTCACTAGGAGAGTAGCAAGAGACCTTTTTATTGTAATTTGATGTTAATGCTGTTGAAGATGATTTCAGGTTGCGACAGCTTGTGCGCTTGCTGCACAAAAATTGCAGCGTCCTGTAAAGATATACCTCAACCGTAAAACTGATATGATAATGACTGGAGGGAGGCATCCCATGAAAATAACTTACAGTGTAGGTTTCAGATGTGATGGTAAAGTCACTGCACTAGAGCTACGTATTTTAATAGATGCAGGGATAGATGTGGATGTAAGTCCAATACTGCCATTGAATATAATGAATTCCTTGAGGAAATATGACTGGGGTGCATTGTCATTTGATATCAAAGTGTGTAAGACAAACCTTCCAAGCAGAACATCTTTGAGGGCACCCGGTGAGGTACAAGGTTCATACATTGCTGAATCCATTATTGAGAATTTAGCATCTTCCCTGAACATGGACGTGGATGTTGTGAGAAGGATAAATCTTCATACTTACGAAAGCCTCAGAAAGTTCTATAAGCAAGATGCTGGTGAGCCTGATGAATATACTTTGCCTTTATTATGGGACAAATTGGAGATATCTGCAGATTTCAGGCGAAGGGCTGAATCGGTGAAAGAGTTTAACCTTTGTAATGTATGGCGCAAAAGGGGGATTTCTCGAGTACCCATCATCCATCTAGTTGTCCATAGGCCAACTCCAGGAAAAGTAAGCATTTTGAGTGATGGTTCGGTTGCGGTTGAGGTAGCAGGTATTGAGGTGGGGCAAGGGTTATGGACAAAGGTACAACAGATGGTTGCTTATGGTCTTGGTATGATTAAATGCGACGGAAGTGAAGATCTGCTTGAAAGAATACGGCTTCTTCAGACTGACACACTCAGTATGTCTCAAAGCAGTTACACTGCGGGTAGCACAACCTCCGAGAACTGTTGTGAAGCAGTGAGGCTTTGCTGTGGTATCTTGGTGGAGAGGCTGAAACCTACCATGAATCAGATTCTGGAGAATGCTCGATCCGTGACATGGGACATGCTCATTCAACAGGTATAAAACTTAACTACTGATAATTCTTCGTATATTAATCCAGTTGTCAAGGAAATATCTCCATATGTGAAACTGCAGGCATATGCTCAATCTGTGGACTTATCAGCTCGAACCTTTTATAAGCCAGAGTCCTCTTCTGCAGAATATCTCAACTATGGAGTTGGAGCCAGTGAGGTAAATCTCATCGCCAATATTTTCAACAATTCCCTAAGACAGAATCAGTAATCTTCGTATATAAATGCAAAAATGTGCAGGTGGAGGTAGACCTTGTGACAGGTAGAACAGAAATTATAAGATCAGATATTATCTACGACTGTGGAAAAAGCCTTAATCCTGCTGTTGATTTAGGACAGGTAAGCATGAGTTTTGTTTGCATTGTGGATGTGCACTTAATGTTATATAACTGGTTGTTTAATTGGCCTTTCTGTTTGTTTTGCTTTGAGAAGATCGAAGGAGCGTTTGTTCAAGGAATAGGGTTTTTCATGTATGAGGAGTATACAACAGATGAAAACGGACTTGTGAATGAAGAAGGCACATGGGACTACAAAATCCCGACGATAGACACAATTCCTAAACAATTCAACGTTCAGATTCTTAACAGTGGTCATCACAAGAATCGCATTCTCTCCTCGAAAGGTTTTTTAGCTAAAGAATCAATGAGATTCATCTCTCTCTTCTTAATATTGGTTGTTGCTGAAACTGCCTTCTTCTTCTTTTGATGCAGCTTCAGGTGAGCCTCCGTTGCTTGTGGCGGCTTCTGTGCACTGTGCAACAAGATCAGCCATTAGAGAAGCTCGGAAACAGTACCTTTCATGGAACTGCAGTGATGGTGATCATCGTAGAGACATATCTGATATTGGTTTTGAGTTGCCGGTGCCAGCGATTATGCCAGTAGTGAAGCAGCTTTGTGGCCTTGAAAGCGTAGAGAAGTACTTAGAATGGAAAACATATCCTTAAAATAACAGAGTATCACTGAAGAATGGGGTTTCCTTTTATCTACAGTAACCAATATTTGAATCTCTAAATTAACACAGCAAACGCAAGTCACGTATAAATTGTTTATGCCGTCAGAAAAAAAAAATTATACGTATATATATGATTGTTGTAACGGTAACTTTTTATCACCGCTGTGATCAAATTCCCTTTTTTCTAATATATATTTTGTTCTGAGTGATTTCCTTTTTTATTATTTGTTTGACAAACCTAATCTTTCCTTTTTTTTCGTGGTGGCAACCTTTCTATATAAACAATCTCTCAGCTCTTTGAGAAATCATAATTCTTCGAGAGCCAATAAAAAAAAAACCTAATTTGTTCTGCTTTTTCTTTTTTAGTCTCTGTTTCATCAAGAGCAAGCAATGATAATGTCTTACAGAGAGGACTCACCGTCACCGATCTCGATGACCATCTGTACCAACGCCGTGGGAACTATTACTCGTCTTTTGATCGCTCGCACCGCACGATCAAAGATCTCGCCACCATTCTTGTTCCGTTTCTCTGTTTTTATCATGGAGGATCTCATCGAGGTGGCGACGCAAACCATGGATGCATCATGCATGCATCAATCATCATACGCGCCACCGTTGTAACGAGAGCCAGGTTTCCTTCTGAAACGATTCGTCACTATTCCTATTTAATCTCGCTACTTTTACAATTTAACCCTAACTTCTTGCTTTGCCTACTGAATTTTGGTTTTATAAAGGCAATTAAATAGTAGTTGCAATTAATCAGATGAACTTAGGCTGGCTCTTGTAGTTTTACGATATTAACCTGACCTAGTGACCTATAACTATATATATTTTTAATCTTTGTGTCTTGGTTAACCTTTAGTTTTCTTGTTTACTGTAGGTTCCCATCTTGATTCGCCAAGTCTATGG
The DNA here is from genome assembly GCF_000633955.1 of Camelina sativa. Taxonomy (NCBI): domain Eukaryota; kingdom Viridiplantae; phylum Streptophyta; class Magnoliopsida; order Brassicales; family Brassicaceae; genus Camelina; species Camelina sativa. The sequence continues at coordinate 1,742,650 of NC_025698.1, read as the reverse complement.
GTGCAGCGCATTACTGTTTGGTTTCGTGGAAAAGACAAGGTAATGAATTCTTTTCTATGTTTTTCTTTTACAAATTTAATAAGCCTATATAGATAATAATACTGATTTGGTGGTAAAATGTTTTTTACATTTGATTTTCGAATCTCGGATTTAAAACTTAATTTCAAAATATATATATATGTGTTTTCAATAAGTAGTTTTTATTTAAATATACAACATATTTGTATTGAAAATAAAAACGAAAGTGTTAAATTTGCATATTGTGGAAACAAACCGGGCTTAACATCCCATCCTTAGGATTTTCTTTAGTCTGTTAGAGGTGTTATAAGTTCAATATGTTTTCACATAATGTGAATTTAACATTTAAGTTTCGATTTTCAAAATTAATAATATGTAAACCTCTTTTATATAACTAAAGTTTTTAACTATATATAAAATATTTGTATTTGAAAATAAAAAAACAAAATGTTAAATTTTCATATTGTAAAAACAAACCGGACTTTGACACCCCGTCTTTAGGATTTTCCTTTGGTCCGTTAAAGGTGTTATAAGTTCAATATATTTTCACATGTGAAATTAACATTTAAGCTTTGATTTTCGGATTTACAACTAATATATAAACCGTTTTTATTTAACTATACAAATATTCCAATTTTTTTAAAAATGATAAATTTCAAGATTGTGAAAACAAATTTATCTCATCCATATGATTTCTTTTAGTCCATTAGAAGTGTTATAAGTACAATCCATTTTTCACAACTTCAACACTGAAGTTTTGAATTTTGGATATACAACTAAAAGATAAACAGATTTTATTTAATAATAGTTTATATAATATGATTTAACTATGCAATATAATTTCATTTCTAATGAACGAATTGCCTTGTACAATTATCAAATAGATTAACACGGGATAATTTAAGTTCATATTAACGAATAACGAGTGTCCCTATTGTACACACTCCACGTCATTTTGATAATAAGTAATAATAACCTAATCTTCCATCCCACGCTGTTGTGTTTTTGTACTTTATAGCTTTGGTAGGCATATCTAAGACTAGTATATGTATCGTTGATACTCTTCGTAGATTATATTAAAAAAAACGACTAGTCGACTACTCATATATCAAATAAGAAAGAAAAAACACTAGAGATGGAGAAAAGAATTGTACAAACAAACAAATAGAATTAAACCAAACCAAACTAAACCTAAATGTCTAAACATGGACCAAAAAAATCAAAACATGTTTAAAGAAGTCGGCTAAGATATTATTTGAACTATCGTAGATGATATTTATATATCCAATTCCAAATAGAAAGTAATTTACCAAACAATAATAATAAAATTGTAAGCCACATAATTCATGTAAAATTTCCCTTGAAAGTGTGGTCGTCACTCGTTACCGACGCACCGATCTTAGTAGGGGCAACCAGAAAGTCCAGAAAAACAAAATTGCATGCACGTGATCAATTCATGGGTCGACCTGATAAATTAAAATTAGAAAATTTTATTTACTACTAATTCTTTTTGTGAGAGAGAATTTATAACAAACTTTAGTGACAAGTCACCATCAGAATCAGATGACTCATCGTTTCCAATTTCCTAGGATATTGTATTTTCCAATGGATCCCTTGAAATTAAATTAATAATAATCTGTAAAGCCTTTATAACCGTTGGTTAAATCACATTAAAAACTCATAACCTTGATTAATTAGTGGAAGACAACCTCTGTACTTAAAAAACTTTTTTGAGTTTTGTCTTCCTCTTATCACTCTCTCTTTGCTACACGCTTCTAGATCTCTCTTCCTTCAAAATATCTTTTGTTCCTTAATTTTTGATTTGTTTTTCGATATTGAGAGAAATGAGAAAATCCAATTTCGTCTCATTCATCCCTCGAATCAACGATGCTTAGGGGTTTGCCCCAAAAATTATATAAACACAATCGTCGATACATACAAAGCTTGTGACTTTAATTCTTGTAACAAGTAAAGCTTCTTCCTTTCTCCTCCTCCTCCTCCTCCTCTGTTTTTAATCTCTCTGGAGCAAAGGAAGGAATCATGATAAATCCATTGTTATCAATAATCCAAAACTCCCCAACCAAGTTCTTGAAACCACCACTTTCTTTCGTTAGCAGGCAACAACAAGAACAGAGGCAGAGGAAGAACAATAATACCCTTTTCACGGTGGATACCAAACCAAGAAGAGCGACGACATTCGCGTGTCTCTCCATAAGCAGAAGAAGAAACAACGATGGTGGTGTGTCTGAATCTGGAGAAACGGCGGCGAGGTTTGAACAAGTGGGTGGTAAAAAAGCAATCTCGATTTTGTGTGGGTTAGGTTATTGGGTACAAGGGTCAAGATGTTTCCCATGGCTTGCACTTAACTTCCATATGGTTCACACCCTCGCACTCCAACCATCCACGCTTCAGCTTGTGCAATACTCTTGCCTTCTTCCCATGGTCGCTAAACCTCTCTACGGTGTTCTCTCAGATGTTCTTTACATCGGAAGTGGTCGTAGAGTTCCTTACATCGCCATTGGAGGTTAGTTTTTCCAAAGTCTCCCTCTCTTGCTGTGTCTTGAAATCATCTGTCTCTCTGTCTTTGTCTGTTGTTGCAAACATGAGATTATAGGCAATTGAAAAAACTTGCTACTGATTGTAGCGACTCTACTCTCTTTCAATATGTGCTAAAATCTTGAATGTGCCAGCTTTTCTACAGGTCTTAGCATGGGGTTCAATGGGAATATTCCAAGGAGCTAGAGAAGTCCTTCCTTCTCTCATTGCGTTTGTCCTGCTAAGTAACCTTGGAGCATCCATCACCGAGGTTGCAAAAGACGCTCTTGTTGCGGAATATGGTCTGAGATACCGAATCAACGGTCTCCAGTCTTATGCGCTCATGGCTTCAGCAGCTGGTGGAGTCCTTGGAAACTTACTTGGAGGATATCTCTTACTCACAGCACCTCCTAAGTTCTCCTTTCTTGTTTTCAGTGGTTTGTTGGCTCTGCAGCTCGTTGTTTCTTTATCTTCCAAAGAAGAATCTTTCGACTTACCACGGATAGTAGAGACAAGCTCGGTTTTAGACAGTGTCAAGAAACAGTTATCAAATCTGACGCAAGCAATTCAGGCGGATGAGATCTCTCAGCCTTTGATTTGGGCAGCAGTATCCATTGCCATGGTCCCTCTTCTCTCAGGTTCAGTCTTCTGTTACCAAACTCAAGTTCTAAATCTAGAGCCTTCGGTTATAGGATCGTCGAAAGTTATTGGACAGTTGATGCTTCTTGGTCTAACCGTGGTCTATGATCGCTACTTGAAGACACTTCCCATGAGACCACTGATCCATATCATCCAACTCTCGTACGGTTTGTCCATTCTCCTCGACTTCATCTTGGTGAAGCAAATAAATCTACGGTTGGGAATCTCCAACGAGGTTTATGTGCTGTGTTTTTCCAGCTTGGCAGAGATCCTAGCACAGTTCAAGATCCTTCCCTTTGCAGTCAGATTAGCCAGTATGTGTCCACGAGGGTGTGAAGGATCAGTCACATCATTCCTTGCTTCAGCTCTGTGTCTATCACAGATAGTTAGCGCATTCCTAGGCGTGGGATTGGCTAATCTGATTGGTATAACATCAAGTAACTACTCAAACCTGTCTTCAGGGATTCTTATACAGTCCCTAGCAGCTTTGATACCTTTGTGCTTCCTACACTTTGTCCCAATGTCGGAACCTGTGATTGAGAAAGAAGGCAAGAGAGGTATAAGTAAAAGAAGCAGGAGAAACAGACGTGTTGGCAGAGTAGTAGATAAAGAAATCGTTGCGTATCGACGGGAAAGAGAATCAGAAGAAACACAAAGATAGCGTTAAGTATAGTTTTTTTTTGGACAAAGCGTGAAGTATAGTAAACTAAAAACTACGAATTAGAATAGTGAAACCACGACTGTGACCAAGAAGCTTTTACTGTCGTGTTGGTCATGTATATTTTTGTTTATATATACTGAGGTTTTCCTTTTTTTCTTCTCTGTTTCTTGCGGCTGTTCTGCCAATATAACAAGATTATTATCATTGTTTCATGAATTTCATCTGAATTTGGATGCACAGTGTCTTATTCGTGGAAAAAAAGATAGCTTCTTTGGCTGACTCCGTAGAGACCATCCTATTCTAAGATGCCGAAACATATACTGTTCTTGGATCCTACGTTGAGGTGGATGGATATCAAAGATTCAGTGGTCCATATCTCTCCACAACCATTCCCTAATACTTAACATCGAAGAAATAGTCTTCTCTTAGGCATTCTATCAAACACTTGTCGGGCTTTCACGCAACTTTCCGCAGTCGCTGTAAAACTGTTGGGAACGAAACTAAAATTGAATACTTTTACCATGAATCAACCTTAGCGCAATTATATGATGCCGTCGACACCTAGTAACCATCTGGCGAAACGGAGCAGCTGCACCTATGCCTTGACAAAACGCTGTCTCGATTGGAAGTTATAAAATTACATAAAAGAACCCCGACATTTATTATGTTTTACATATTAGCCCCACAGTTCGGTTACGGTTAAGAGTGGACATCAACCAAACCAAACTCAACCCGGACCAAAATTGATTAAAAATTCTTGAAACAGACAATGAATTACAAATCTGTCCAAAAATAGCGTAGCGATCACTTCATTTGAACGTTCTCTTTTTACTTTTGTTCAAACCAATTCAATTTTTTCTCTTATTGCAATGGGCGTCAAACACAAAACCATAACTTAAACAAAAAGACCACAGAAGGTTTCTTCCGTTCGTCAGATGGATAGAATTACATTATTACATAAAACTTCGAAAACCACAACTAATTTATCTATCATAGGGGTACTTAATTACTATCCAAAAGTCAAACACGATATTAAACACACAAACTTAAAATTAAAGGGCCATAGTAGTTCCAACACCAGCCTTGTGCTCGCCAGCAGTGTGTGGTACATGACCATGACCTTGGCCTGTAGCATAATCTTGGTCTCTGTAGCCGGGACCATATTTGCTGCTAAGTGAACCGGCATGGATCAACATGAGGTAGAGCAGTTGGGTGAACGTCAAGATTATAATGAAGGCTTCAATCATCTTCAATCTCCATCCTCTCCACCCTCCTATGTTTATTTGCTTGCATGCCAACCTTCATCAATATAATATCCGTTAAACTACATATTTATCAAACACTGTCACACACACTTGCATCCAAAATAACTACTGTATATATCCTGAATATAATACTTGTCAAAAAAAAATTATACCTAGCTCATTTACACCATATTTCCGAAATTTTTATTTTAATAAAACAAACTGCAAGAATATATCATCAAATAATAGATTTGTATTACCCCATGGCTAGAGCTGTGACGGCCCATGCAACGATGGAAGTAGACCCGGCAGCGGCGAGACTATCGTTTCTCCAAAACCTAATATGATTAGCTCCGGCCAACTTCGATGTTATCCCTATCACTGCCGCCAATATGGAAAACGTCAAGAAGAGCGGCGTTGCTCCGTTGCCTCCAAAACCTATTACATTTTCAATATTAGAATAATTAGTAACTCAAATAGGTCAGATTAGGTATAGCTCATTTATCTAGAGAAAGAAAGCAAAACAAAAACTTTACTTGGGTGGTGGGTTTGGCCGTTGATGTATCTATTGATACACCAACTTGCAAAACCAAGCACAATCAGGTACATAACCAGATTCAAGAACAGCAATGGTGCTGCTATGTTTCTTCCCACTGTCGTCGCCATGAATATCCTCTTAATTAACGCCTTTGCTACTCGAAACCTTTCTTCTCTCTGATGATCCAACAACAAAGCTAGCTAGCTAACGTCTTCGGTGATGATGATCTGTAATGGAAGAGAGATGGGGACATAGTTATATATACACCGAGCTTAGGTGTTATTTGGCAAAGGAACACGTGCCATGCGAGATAGACCTTTGTGTTTAGCTGCTAACAGGTGGTGAGACACGTGTCGTGGCGTTTCTCCAAAGTGTTGGATATAGCCAGTGTTGTCATCGAGCTCGAATCTCCAAACTGCTTTCTTTTATATTATCCCCTTGTTATGTTTTTATCATATTAAATGTTCCAAGTTACCATATATTGGGGTTATTTATTTATAATAACCCACCTGGAAAGAATTAACATTTATATATACATAGCCATATGCTGGGAGAAATATTTTATTTATTTAATTTAAATATGTAAATACAATACTGAAATTTTGCGTGTATGAAACAATGTTAACAAGTTATTTGAAGGACGACAAAAGAAGAAGAAAAAAAAAGATTCGATTAAGGATTTAGAAAATAAAGAGGAAAAATTACCACCGACTATATATATATTGGTTGTTTTTCTTTCTTTTATCTCTCAATCACGAAGGTGTCGATTTCGATTTTTCAAGAGTTATTCATTCGATTGCATGCGGCCCGACGGCTCTTCGTGGGCCTGTTGGGTTTGGGCCCAAACACTAAATAACCGCATCTCCCTCCAAACATGTTCGTCACTGGCTGTTTTACATTTTTTTTTTTTGTTTCCGCTAAAAGTAGAGGGATCAAATATAACAATTAACAAACATGAAGCAGATTGAATAGACAGAATGAAAGTTATGATAAAAGATGATAGAGGCCACAATGGTGAAGATTGTGGAGATGCTTAAGCACCAGACTATATAACTAAGTTGCTAACGGTATTGGGTCAATTGAACAAAATTCAGTTGCGTTCACATTTCACAAGATACACGAGATCCTTTCCTTTCTTTTTCTTTCTTCCTGTGTTTTGACAGGTTTTTGTTCTATGTATATTAAGGCTTACATGATTTTTTTTCATGAGACATAATGTTTTTTTTAATCATTTTATATAGCAGCCAGATGATAATCTGAGGATTAATGACTTATATAAAGTAGTTATGATTATGTTTTGATGGACGAAGCTCCTCCGGTTTTCTCAAGATCCCGTTGCCTTGCTCGTTCCATTTTCCGCTTTCGCCATTCTTCCAATGCTGTGCAGATTGTAAATTCATTTGTTATACAGATCAAAACCTTCATCTTGTTTGTCATCTTAAAGTTCAAAACATAGACAAGTAGATATGTTGTTATATCGTTACCTTTCAAGCTTGATGCATCGTTTAGCGCACGGAAGTCCTTGAGGCGTTTAGAGAGATCAACAGCTGTAGTCTGCTTCACATCTTTCTGCTGCTCGGTTTCTTGTCCCCCGGATGCCTCCTGTTCTATTTCTCGGACCTATACATTCAAAGACCATAGAGCCAAAATCTTTAATCTTTCGAAAGCATATGTGACTTGCAAAACTGTAATGCAATGAGAAGAATTGGCTACCAAATGTAAAGTGTGCACTTACTCTTTTGATGAGCTCTAAAGGTTGCATCTTTAGCCTAATCTCTTCAGCTTCCTTGATGTACCGAAGCTGAGCTGCACTTATCCAAAGGGTATATGAGTTATGTATGGTGAAAGAACAAACTTTTTTAAGTACCCAAAAATAAGACAAAGCTATTGAGTAATGTAGAAACATCAACAATCTCTCAAAGTTCTTTCACCCCTACAAGGTTTTAGAATGTGACTCTTTTAACAACTTTGATGCCAACAGCTTCTTCAAGTGTAGAAGATTAAAATCCAAGTGATATAAACGAATTCGGGAATTGAAGTGATTCAGAAGTGTAAATCACTAAATTCTAAGGAGAGGATCCAGATATCTAAAGAACCATTCAACAAGATTAAATCCTTTTTTGTTGTTATGAACAGATCTGAGAAATACACATGACAAGATGATCCATCAAGCACCAAACTTTGATCGTAATCCAGAGAAGTTACGCAAAATCAGGACATACCCACAAGGAATTATATGACAAGAGTTACAGAGAGAGAGAGAGAGAGAGAGAGAGAGGGGAATAGCAAGAGAAACCTGAAACGATCCGGCGAGAGGAAGAAGAAGAAGAAGAGGAGGAGGAAGTGAAAAATCCCTGAAGGAGGAAGAGGAAGATGAGAACGTTGACGACAGTGAGAGCAATTGTGGCGTTCTTGAACGAGAACCTCATACGCCAATGATTGTGATGATGATGATCCATTTTCCAAATTCCAAAAAAAAACAAATCTAAATTCTTTTCTTTAGGAATTTTTGTGAAGAAACATGAATCTTCTTCTTCTTCTTCTTCTTCTTCTTTCTACAGAGTTTACATACAGGTCTTTTTGACTTTAGTTCTTATCTGGTTGGACTCCTTTTAAGTCTAACTTGCTTTTTGGGCAAAAGACTCTAACTTGTTAAAGTATCTTGTATTTTTGTTTTAAGGTAAACAATTTAATAACTTGTCAAATATTTTGATTTGGTGGAAATGAATCAAAATATTTCTTATTTTCTTTGCCACCCACAATTAACTTTAATTATAAATAAATACAAAATTGGTCAACAATTAAAACGAATTATATCAGATTAAATAATTTTTGTAAAGTTTTAAATAAGTTTGGTAGTAGTTCTAAATTTGCTGTAATTTCATCAACAAAAAAAAAAATCAAAATTACAGCAAAAACAAAAAATACAAACGGAAAGAATCATAAATTATAATCTGATGGTCATATAAACATCTTCCAGTTGATCAAAAACAACAAAATGTATATCTTCTTTGACCTCTGTTTCTTCCAAACGTTTTGAGTTCTGACTTAAAGTTAATGAAACACACAAAAAGACAGTAGACAACATGAAGGTAAGTGATATCCATTCCTTAAAATCAGCAACACCCAAAGAGAAACATAAATCTTATCACATTTAGATAGCTTCAACTATATATACACAATATGAAAGAAACAAGAGCACTCTGTGAGGAGAACAGAGAAAACTGATACACACAGCGAAAGAAGAAACAAAGAACTACGAATTGAATGAACCTAACGAATAACCATATCCCAAAACCCGGATTAAAATCTTGTGCTCGCTTTTATCCATTCTCCGGTATACTTTCTTCAAAAAAAGTATTGAGTAAAACTTGCAAAACTTAGACAAAAAAAAACCATAAAACAATGCCAGCTTTGGTAGGGAAAGCTAAACAGGGTGTCTCTCCTTCTGTTCTTGATGTCTTGGTGCTGCATTAAAAATGTTTCAATCGTTTTTGTTTTTATGAATCAAGATGACGAGATAGATGAGAGAAATCAAGAATCAAGAAGATGGTATTTTAAAAACTTACCAAGTCCATTAGCTTCTGAGGTTCCCATGATCCGCAGCCTTTTCACCGAGTTGATAAACATTCTAAACAAAAAAAAGGGAGAATAATGAGATTAGATCTTTATAAAGACTAATCAGGCTTTGAATTGTCGAAACAACACAGCTCATTTTTTCTATATTTACCTCCACGGAACATCGCCCACAAGCATCCAATCTCCTTCCTTATCTTCATAAGTAAGTACAAAGTCTGAAGATCCATCTAAAAGCCTTAGAGGTTTAGCATTTTCTCGACAAGTTGTACCTGATGGTTTTTAAACAGAAAATATCAGTCAAGCTCCATATACAATAATCGAATAGATATATTATAAGATCACTTGACAAGAATACTAACCTGTCATTCCGAAGAACATTTCCTCAAGCGTCTGAGCCAAGTTTTCGTAAGACGAATGAGATCTCATATCCACTTTTCTGCCTATACCAACACCATCCATATTCACCTTAACAAACCCTAAACCCTGAACTTTCCCATTCACCTTCACTGACACATCTTTGAGCTCATCATTCTTCACCACTTTCTTCTTCCCATCTTCTTCTTCGGATTTTGCCGCCTTCGTAGCTTGGTTATTAACCAAACTGTTCATCCTGTGTGACCCAATTGGTGGCCATCCCACCACTTGACTGCCACAACAAATCAAGATTCCCACTTCAATTACTCTCGGAATTCAGATGTAAATCAATTAAACAAAACATTCCTATGAACCAAGTATTAGCATATGCATGACTCCATAGCGTAATCTATAGCACATGACAAGCTAAAAGCTCACCAATGGCGTTTCTTCTCTCAAGCTCTCTCATTCAGGGTAAAGTAGAACAGAAGCTAACTTTAACATTCACATCAAAAGATTTGAGCTTTCTTGATAAAAAAGATTAAAGAAGGAACCTTGAACGAGGAGGAGAAGCTCCTTGGTGAGAGGAGGAAGAGTCAGCAGCGCGTTTAGAGCCAACAGAAGGAAAATCCTTAGCCGTAAGAATCCTACCACGCTCTCTCCACGCGCCACCCCCGAGGCTGAGCCCTAATCCCAATTCCAGCTGCTCACTCTCAGCCGGAACATTATTACTCTTCTTCCCCAACTCCAATTCTGACCCACCACGCATGTCAACAAGAAACCGTAGAATCCAAACGATACCAAAAGTGAGAGTCTTTCAAAGAACCCGAGAAAAGAAGCTTGAGAGAATGAGGACACAGAGAGAATGGAGACAAAAGAAGAGCACGAGGCTATTTAGGGTTTCAGAGAGAGACAGAGAGGATGATTTGGGGGTGGAGACTGGAGAGAGTGATGAGGAATTTGGGGACCCCATATGTCTTGTAATGGCCATACCATAATCCCCTTTTTTTTTTTTTTCCCAATCCAAAAAAGTCTTCTCTTTTTTCTTATAAATAAAACTTTTTCTTCCCGACATTATCAAACCTGTCGTGCTCTCTCGTTGCGTTATCGTTGTGTTTGGTTCGAGCAGCAAGAGAAAAAGAGAGTCCCAAGTAACTTGTTTACAGTTGTCTTTGTGTGTGTGTGCAAGGATTTTGCTTTTCCTATACTGTACGGAGTAGTGTTTTTGTCTTGGTGTAAAGAGGCTATATTGTAATGCTTTCGGATGAAGAGTCGTTGTTTTAAATATCGATTCTTTTTGGGAGTAAAGGACTAATCAAGAATCTAGAGAAACTTATGCATTATAATATTTAATTAGGGGCATTAATGATGATCATGCAATTGCATATATCGACCATTTGATTATCTTTCTTTTCTAATAACTAAGATAATCATAATAGTATATGTTAAACGTACCATCTAATTTTAGTTGACAAACAAAAAAATACACCTAGTTCATTCTTATTATTATATATATATATATATATATATTTTTTACTTTTTCCTTAGACCATGATTGTTGTCGAACAAAATGAGTAATATATATAGAGAGAAAGAGAGATTGGTGGGAAAAGATACATAATTATAAAATCGTGGTGATGAGATATTCATCATGATGTTTGATGATCCGTTGAAAACTTTTGCAGGCGCAATTGCTTTTGTGGAAATTACACTTTTGATCAAAATCATTATCAAGGATCGGAGTACGTTAATATCATGCTCTAACTGATGGATTTGATAGAAACTTAAATCGATTCTGAGTTAAATGAAACAAATAAAACAACCGGTTGTATCTTATATGAACCAAATATATCTACATTAAAGTATCCGGATTTGTAGTTAGTTTTATTGTTTATTGTAGATAACAATACCATCGGCTACAAGCCTACAACAACACCAAGACTCTCACTCACTCTCTCAAGAAGCATCAGCTAAGTTGACTCCTGTTTCGGTTTTAGGCTTCAGAATCTGTATTCCACAAATGTATCTGTTATGTTTTAATATTAGTTCAAATAAAAGGATAGGCGAAATTATAACAATTTTTTATTGAATAAAATTATACAAATCATAAAATATTAACTATGCACTTACTTCTATTCTTATAACTGTAAGCCCAAATTTATAAAAGGTTTATGTGGCTTAAATTAATGGGTTAAACTTATAAATTCAAGTATATTTTTTAATTAGAAATGTGAATCCTTTTTGTTTTTCTTTTTAATGTAAAGCTAGGATTTAGGTAGTATTAAATTTTAATTGGGAACAAAATTACATTTACAAAAAAAAAAAAATGGGTGATTGAATTTTTGTTGGGTTTTGACGTTTAACCCTTCTCGGTACACAAGTTGTTTTCCTTCGTCAAAACATTTTATATTTTTAAAATCCCCTTTATAATAAAACAGAAGTACACAACATTGTTTTGTAAACTATATAATTTTAATAAGTTGGTTACAAATAGGTTATACATTAATGATAGATTAATTAGTTACAAATATGTTATACCGAAAATCTTAAAGAGAATATTATAAAGAATCATATCATCTAACTTACTATATTAATTTCTTTTATTAAATTATTCATCAAATAAAATCTTTTGATATCTAACTTAACATATTAATTTGTTAACTATCATTATACTTCACCTTTCATTTTTATATATGAGTCTTTTATGTGAAAAAAAAAATTATCATATTATTTATTATAATTAAAAAATAGTTTTATTTCTGGATATACCATAAGTTGAATTTTTAAAAACAAATAGAAATTGTTCAATCTATAAAATATTCAAGTTTTAGTAATATTATTCTTTAAATATAGTATCTATTGAATTAAAAAATTTACTGAGTAACCGGTCAAAATTTGAATATTTAAATTCAAATTTACAAAATTATGTCTTATAATAACATTCAAGTCATGATGTAGAATATACATTGTTGAAATAACTTCACATATATAACCTAATACAACATATTAAAATTTTATTTTAAAATATACAAAATTTTGTATAAAATAAAATTTAACGAGTGTTATAGGACGAATAATTATCTAGAATCATTAACAATATAAAACTTACAAAATAGGTGTTTTTTTCAAGCCATCATATTTGCATAAGATTTTATTATATAATGTTTTATCCAAAAAAACTTTTAAAAACAATCACATAAATTATATTTTATATAAAAATTATAATATAAATAAAATGAATTTCAACCCGTGTTCTAGCACGGATCTTAATCTAGTAAACATAGGAAAAAAAACACACACGCAAAGATAAAATGTTTACTATATAGTCATTGTTGATATATTCATCCACTAAAAAAAAAAAAAAAAAGAATCCGTCCAAATATGAATTTAATATAAAACCAGTAAAATTAAAAAATTACACAAAGCTCAGATCATCAGCAGAATACGTGCGATGCATGCGCCCGGCTCCACCTTTCTTAGTTGACCCATCATAGTCGACAGGTCCACCACCACCGCAAACAAAACTGCATTCCACACCACAAATCTTACTAAAACATGAAAAAGGCCCATTACCTCCGTCAGTGTGACGGCGGTTATGTTTTTTTACTGCTGGAGTTTTCCGCCTTGAACTCATTCCTCCACCGGCGGTTGCAGCGGGGACGCTCGCACCATCATAATCACTGCTGCTTATTTGGCTTGATCCAATGTCATATAATGGTGGAAGCTCCATCCGCCATCTATCGAGCTTGGAACGTAATCCTTCAATGCTAGATTCGTCGATACTCCATTCGCTGAGTATTGAGCTCTCTGTTTCGTGCGACCTATTGTTTGCCAATTTCTCAGCCACTTCTGATGGCGATGGACCTAACTCTGATTCAGTTAATATTCTTCTTCCGGCAAAGTTTCTCATTGGTGTACCAAAATCATGATGAGTTTTCATCGGTGTAGCCATGTAGTTTGATCGCATTGGTGTAGATCCGATAATGTTTGACCTCATTGGAGTTGATCCAGCCATGTTTAACCTCATGGGAGTTCGCATTGTAGTTGATCCAACCATGTTGGGATGCATTGGTGACATTGCGATGATGTTGGATCGCATCGGAGTTGATCCAACTCCATTAGGTCGCATCGGAGTGGATGCGATGATGTTTGATCTCAATGGCGTTCCATGCCTTGATAAGTACGGAGAACTTTGACCACGATCGTACTCCTTCACCGATCTTTGTTTCTCATACATTGTCTTGTTTTTTGGTGTTTTACGTGATTGATGGTTTGAACCATAAGGCATGACTTTTTGTCTGTCCCTTCTTGGTGCCTCCACATGGTATTTCTCCATCGGTGATGGATCTATGAGGTCCGATTCGATCGAATCATACCTCTTCTTTGGAATCTTAGGATTTTTGTTAGAAGTAGAATATCCATTCAATTTTTTATCATCAGAATTTGTAGTGGCGGGTGAAGTTTCAGATTCACTGCTCACCAATGCGCTTGCTGGTTGTCTATTAGCCAAACGGCTTCGTTCAGCTCTACTGAGAAGATCTGAAACTACCATGGAACTTGAATCACTTTTAGTACGACGGAGTTCAGGCCTTGAGATTACAGACTGAAACTGTCTCGAAGAAGGAGATTGTGGATTCTTTGAGCTCCCTTTATTGCTGTTTAAATGCAAATGTTGTAGATGATGATCCTCTTCTCCAAGCAAATCTCTGTATCCCACAGCAGAAGAATCCATATGCGTATAAAGCGGCATACTTCGCATTGAACCGTCAAGCAATCCAACACCAATGTTCAAAATCCCTTGAGGTCGGCCTGAAGTACGACGAACCTGAAGTGCAACAAATCTCATTCCTGGAGGTGGGGTGCGACGGTACTCATTGTTGCTGGTTCGATATCCAGGACGACGATTAGGAGGAATGAGATTGCTAATGAGGACACGAACTGTACCTACGTGAACATCTCGAAACCAATGCAATGCGTAGATCTCGATAACAACGGCGGATGTGTCGGCGTATAAAAACTCCTCGTTGACTCTAAACACAAATTTATCGTTCCAAGTTGGGTTTGTTCCACCGTTGTAATCAACGCGGGTGGTGAGTTTGCGTTCAGAGTGAACCCAAGCCACCGCGTAAGTTTTCGTCTTGCGGGCCACGGGAGCCAAGTCTTGTGCTGAGATTATGTTCAACTCTAGCAATTGAAACGATGGGAACATCATTGACATTGTGGATCAATAAATTAATTTTACATCAATATATATTTGTTGGATTCGATCATGTGGAGAATTGCGAGAGAGAGATGAAAAAATAAGATCTCTCTCGCAATTCTCAATTCACGATTCTGGAATGTTGATGATGAATGAAGAAGAGGTAGACTTTTTTGATTGGTATTGGTAATTTTTCAAAAAGTGGGAGAAAGGTAATAATAATCATTATGCTAAAATTGGTTTTTACGTATGTGAGGAAGACAACGTGTTTATTAGGAGTAATATGGTGTTTATCAGCTAAAGTTTACTATTTATGGAGACATTCGTGAGGTATCAATCAAGTTGGCATTGACGATAAAGTCAATTCTGTTACACCATGCAATTTGAATAAGAATTCATTCTGTAAATTAAACATGTAGTTCAATCTAAAAGTAGTTAATGATCTTTTATAATGACCGTATGTTTCACTTACTTCTCCAAATATAACTTCTAACAGGATAAACTCTCTCCATATACAAAAAATAAGTTTGTTTTCTAGTGTCTAGTCCAAAATGAACCGTTTGGAAAAGAAAAAGAAGTGAACCTAAATTAAACTGATTACTACTACTTTTTGTGGCTGGCCTTGGGGAAAAAAGAAGAACATGTTACACATCCTTGTCACATTTATAATGGGCTTCTTTTTTTTATTTGAATGAACCAATGAATTGGAGACAATGTGTCCTCTTTTGTCTATTAATGACTTTGCGGGGTCTAGACTCAACAAGTCTAATAAGTTCATGTGTGTGGACCTAATTGTTCGCCCATAAGAAAGGTCAAACTCAAAAACTAAGGATAATCCCTTCTTTCTTTATATTTAATCACGAGACACCTAACTTCTTTTCTCCTTCTAAATCGAAACCCAAACTAATTTTTTGAAAAATATAAATTGAAAAGTTTTGCTTTTGGAGTGATGGATGAAATAGATAAAAAGTAAAGTTCAACTGAGAACTTGTAAACAAGATAAGACTATAAGGGTCGGTTCACGGAGGTTTTGC
Source organism: Camelina sativa (assembly GCF_000633955.1). Lineage (NCBI taxonomy): Eukaryota > Viridiplantae > Streptophyta > Magnoliopsida > Brassicales > Brassicaceae > Camelina > Camelina sativa. The sequence continues at coordinate 1,726,848 of NC_025698.1, read as the reverse complement.
TGTTTCCCCAGGAAATCTAAAAGTTTGAACCCCACTTATCCTGTTTCTGGGTTCACCACTTTTATTACATCCGAGTCGTCGTCGTTGTCGTTGTTGTGTTGGGGTCCTCCGAGGAATCTTTTATGTGAACAACGACGATTGAACCAAAACGTGGCTTAAAAAGTAGAAGACTTTGCAACGGATTTAGAAAGAAAAGACCCAAAAGGAAGATGCTGAAGAGTGAGGCATCTCTCTCGAGTTACTGCGATCCCGTTACTGTAGTAATCGATGAGAATCTGGAGAGAACTGTTACGATTGGTGATTCCATTGACGGCGGCGAGTTCAGTTTTGCGAAACTCAAGGAAGAAGAAGAAGAAGAAGACTGTGGTGAAGGTGATGAAGAGGTTGTTATTAAGAAGCTAGGGGTTGGTGACAGAGATGAACAAGGTTATGGGATTGAAAGACCACCAAGTCCTTCTATGCATTTAGCTGCAGGGTTAGGGATCGATAAGTTTGATTTGTATGTTGATGAGATCAAATTTGATTTGCCCGGTTTTGCTGATGAGAATTGTGGTGATTACTACAAAGGCATGCTCGAGGAGTATCCATTGCATCCTTTGCTTCTCAATAACTATGCCAACTTCTTGGAGGTATCGATTGAGTTTTTAAACTCATAATGAACTCTGTTTTGAACCTAGTTTCTATTAATGTCTTGTTATGTGATGGCAGTATAAAGGAGATCTTAGTGGAGCAGAAGAGTATTATCATAAATGTACTGTAGTTGAGCCTTGTGATGGATTTGCTTTAGCAAACTATGGTAGATTAGTAATGAAGCTTCACAAAGATGAAGCTAAAGCCATGAGCTACTTTGAACGCGCTGTTCAAGCATCCCCTGAGGATAGGTCTGTTACATCGTTCTTTGCTAATACCATTGGTGATTCTGTGATGGTAATTTACCTGATTATACGTAATTTTCCTTTTCAGTAATGTTCTTGGGGCATATGCTAGTTTCCTCTGGGAGATAAATGATGATGAGGAGGAGGACTCTCTAACCGGACAAGGAAAAGAAGAAGTTGAGGTGGGTTTTGTTTTGTCACCTTTTAAATCTCACTTTGAATCTTGTAGTAGTTATTTTCGCTCAAAGTAGACAGTTGTTACTTGGTGATGAACTCAAGTTTGTATTCTGCCTGGTGTTATTATTGTTAATAGGCTTTTTCGATTCAAGTCTCTGATGTTGAGTTTTGTTCTATTGTCCCCGGAAAGAAAAAGCCTGATGCAGCGGAAAAAAGCAGCTCAAGCTTGTCAAAGACAGAAGATGGAGAAACGCTCTGCAGATACGCGAAAGCGTTCTGGACTATTAATGGTGACCATGAGAAGGCATTGGTCTATTTCGAGAAGGCCGTTGAAGCCTCTCCGAATGACAGGTATCTCTCTCTTACACAATATTTCTTTTGTTTTTTTCACATTTGAAAAAACTGAAATATGATCATCATCTTCTGCTGTTTTGGCCAGCATTATTCTTGGAGAGTATGCTCGGTTCCTATGGGAAATCGAAGAATGACCATCAAGAAGAGGAAGAAGATGTCTATAGCTGAGGAGAAGATCGAAGGTTGATAAGCTTTTCTTCTTCATGGAAACCGCTTGTTGTATTGTAAGCTTTAAAAGCTTCGCTCATGTCCGTTATATGTTGTTGTATATTCAATTCAGAAACGAGAGAATCTCGTTAAAAACCATTTTTATGTCTTTTGCAGATTCGAATGTTTTTTACAGGATCAAACTTAATGTTCCAACTATGTAATATAAATGCTTACTGATTCACTCGGACCACGTTATCTAAAACAGTTTTATGGTTGGAATTTCTTAATCAAAGAGACTGATACTAATCAACTTTCTCTTCCAGGTAAATGACATTATAGTAGTAGTTGGAATAAACGGTTTAGTGTAATTGATTGAGAAAAAAACAAAGTTCTCTTTTTCACATTTTTGGAAGTAATTTTTGAACATTCCACTAATGGTCCTTCCCATCTACCACAAAAATTTCCTACCTCCCAAGAATATGAACTAACAAAATTAAAATTAAAATATAATAACAATTTTCATAAAACTAAAAAAGTTTGGACTTAGGAATTAATAGCCTCTTAGGAAAAAAGAAAAATTAAACTTGTGGCTGCTTCTCTCTCTTTTGAGGGATTGGACTCCTTTTGTTCTCTTCCTCCCCATCTTTCAATAGTCTGCCAAAAAAACTATCATTATTATGATAAATTCCAATAGTATTATTAACTTTATACTAATAAATATTCTACATCACATGTGCATGTGTTTTTTATGTATGTATGTATGTCATATACCTTTTTTACATATGCCTTATATACTACATGTATATGTAATATTATTATAAAGGTATGATGGCTAATGCAGTGTGTATAGAATAGGTGAAGAAGAAATGGTACCGTCATGTTTCTTCCTCATCAAGTTTTTGGCAAAAAGCAAACAAATGACAAGAAAGCCAACACCAGCTGCTCCTCCTACTATTATTGCCACCGTCTTCCCTGTTGCTCCTGTCCACATTTTCAATATTTTATCAATATCAAATGCACTCAAACAATGTTCATGTATGTACGTAACCATCAATAATATCAACAAAATATGCACATCTCTGTTTTTCCCTAAGTACTTTTGAAGAAAATACTAAGTGGTAGACCATTTTTAATAAATTAAGACATCTCTTATGGGTACAAACGTATTTAATGAAAGCATAATAAATAAAGTATTACTAATTAATTGAACAAACCTATAGGGAATATTGAAAACTCCAAGGTGTATAACATATCTGTTACCAATTTATTTAAAGAAAAAGTACACTTTTCTTTTCTTTCTAAGAAATCCTTGAGACTAAAAATGGAAGAACCAAGTCCCACAATCAAAATCTTCAAATTAAAGTGAATATTAGTTTAAATCGGAAAATGTTCAAATTTGAGAAAAAGATTGATTCTTTGAAAATGACTTCTTTTTGTTTTTTATTGGGTAAATCAAGATTCTGATGGACCCAGAAATCAAGAACACTAACCTGTAGAAGACGAAGAATCTGAATTTGAAGAACCAGAGCTGGAGGAAGAAGAAGAAGACGAAGAAGAAGAAGAAGATCTTCTAGGGACACCATTAGGGTAATAGCTATAAGCGATGAAGCACTTGTGTAGATAAATTTGACCGGAGATTGCGCTTCCACATTCCACCTGAGCTTTCTCGAGTGCGTTCTTGACGCATCCGCTGCAATCAGTGTCTCCCACATCTCCTTCGCATTGTCCTAAAACGTAGACAGATTCGTAAGTCGTTGCGTAGAACCCGTGGCCGGAGACGACGCCGTTTTGCATCACCCCAAACGCCGTGTCCCTTCTCTCTGCGAACCCTGTTCCGGCGATGTTGCTCTTCCCACATGTCTTGAACAGCATCTCCATCCCTGCGAGAAAATTAAACCGGAAATTTCGGTGTAAGAACAACCAAACCGGTCTTAGTCTGTTTATAGACAAAATCTAAAATTGAAAACTTTCTAATTCACTTCTGACCGAACTGAACCAATTCGATTCTAACCAAACCGGGACAAATCTCTCTCTGAACTGAAACTAAAATTGAACTGATTATATGTAACCAGACCAGAGGAAGCTTGCTTAATCGAACCGGTAATTCGATTACTCAAGAGGCGGTTTAATGGTTAGTCCGGTTCGATTGAAGCCAGCGAAGAAGAGAAGGGGTAACCTGAAATTTGAGAAAAGCCAGCGACTTCATAGAGAAGATAACAGCCGGAGAGCTGAACTCTAGAGGCAATGGTTTTGCCACAGAGCTTGTCGGAGAGAACAGGAAGACGACTGACACAGTTGTAACAGTCATGATTGCTTAAATCTCCTCTACACTGGAACAGACCAGTGATTGTGGTAGTGCTTGTTCCTGTTGTGGTCTTGTAGAATCTGGTTTTAGTTGACTGAGATACAAGTGAGCCGAACATAGCAGAGAGTGCTTGTGAGTATAAACCAGATGGATCTGAGAATTCCTGTTTTGCACATCCTTTGTAGATTAAGGTTGTGTATTCCGTTGTTGCAGATTCTACTACGACGACATTGAGATCTGGAAGCAGCAGACACATCATCAAGATGGTGCTGATGGATGAGATTGAAAGACCCATGTTTGTGTGTTGTGTGGACTCTTTTGGTTTCTTTCTTTTCTTCTTTTTGCTTTGGGGGGGGGNTTTTACTTAGGTGGGGGGAGTGTTTCTTGAAAGCAAGATTGTTGGAAAAATCAAACCATTGGCTTTCTCATTTTGTAGAGATGTATGAAAGATCGAATCTTTGTGGGATTTTTTTGGTTTTATGGGTTTTTGAGTTTATGTAATTGGTTGCTTGGTGGCTCAGTAAAGCTTTTATGTTTTTTGTTTCTGTCTTCTAGGTTTCTGGGTTCTTGTTTTTTTGGCTTTGCCTTTGGATGACCACTCTTTCTCTCTCTCTCTAAGACATGTGAGGGGATATTAGAAGAGAGAGAAAGAGTGAGTGAGAGAGTCTCATTACCTTTTAACGCTTCTGAGCCATTCAGTTCTGAAACTGTACAAATGTTTGATTTACTGCAGCAAACAAAATTAATAATTTATTGATTGAAAGCTTTAGAAATGTGTTTATTTATTTGCTTTAGCCTCCTTTTTACCACATACTAGTGGCCTTTGAATCTAATTCAAAGTAAGTTTATCTCTAATCTAATCTAAGTGTCATTTCTCATTGACTTACTTTGTGTTACAGTATGGTTTAGTGGTTGTTGTGTTACTTTGGAAATTGGGTAAAGAAAGATACAAACTTTTCTTTCACTTGATAGCTGCTGATACCAAAACATGTTTACGAAATTTAACTAATAACGGAATTAGAAAAGATGGTCCATAAATGGAAAACTAAAAAGGCCAGAGAGAGAAAGAGTTGGAGGAAGTGAAAAGGAATCTAAGATTGGTGTGGGGAATGGGAAGATTGTGAAGTGTGTTTTTTGACCAGAGAGTACAGTCAAAATCTCTGTCTATCTCAGGGTTTTCTAGTTTCTATGACCACCAATCACTTTCTTTTGTCTTCATTTCATTGTCTTACGAAGTGTTTAACTCTTACCGGTTTAGGTCCAACAGATTTACTCTTACCGCGTATACCGGTTTAGGTCCAACAGATTTACTCTTACCGCGTATAGTGTGAGCAGGTAACTTTCTCTGATTACTGTTTTGATTAACCAACCACAAACCTTATTAACCAAATTAAACCCTATTAAACCGGATTATTAACCGATTACAATCCGATTACATAAATAAACCTAACTTTAACCTAAAAATCAAAAAATCTCCAAATCAATTTTTCCCTTTTTCTCTCTCGACGAACCCTAAGATTTTTTTGTGATTTCTTCTTCTCGATTCTTCTCTCTTGGTGCTTGCGATGACGTTAATTCCCGTTACTACTCCGCCTATTGGAGTAGATTTCGACGAAGAAGCTGCGGATCGAGATGAATTTCATATGGACAAGTTGGCAACAGATTTTACGGAGACGGAGGAATTGATTCGCCATAACGTGTACCCAGAAAGCGACGATGAGGCTGAGGAAAGTGTTCGTAGTGATGCTGCGAGAAGGGGGTGTGGAATCGTTCGTGGTGATGGTTCGATGTACAAAAGGAGCCTCTACAATGGAATCACTTTTAAAGAGTGTGTTCTCGACTATGCACTGGCAAGCAGATGTAACCTGAAGCAATACAGGTATGATAGGGATAGAATCGGTTTTAAGTGTGTTGGTGCTAAGGGGAAATGCATGTGGAAAGTGTATGCCGCATCTCTTCACAATGACTCGATGTGGAGGATTACACTCTACATGAACAAGCATATTTGTGTACCTAATGGAGAGTGTGAAATGTTTAAGGTCCAAGTCATAGCTAGGTTATTTCTTGATAAGATTAGAGAAGAACCAGAATATTACATGCCTTTGAAGATGGAGCAGACAATAATGGAGAAGTGGAAGATATCAGTTACTAGGGGTCAATGTCAAGCTGCTAGGAGAAAGGATTTGGGATGGATAGAGCTTGAATATGACACTCAGTTTGAACGGCTCAGAGACTATGGGGCTGAGATATTGGAAGCAAATCAAGGTTCTGTTGTAGAGATTGATACGGTGAAGAACGATGCTGGACAAGATGTGTTTAAGCGATTCTATGTTTGCTTTGATGTTCTTAGAAGAACATGGAAAAAATCATGCAGACCACTAATAGGAGTTGATGGTTGTTTCTTGAAAGAAAAGATCAAGGGACAGTTGCTGGTTGCTTTAGGGAGAGATGCTGATAATGCTATTTACCCAATAGCTTGGTGTGTTGTTCAAGTTGAGAACACGGATAATTGGTCATGGTTTGTGAATAGGCTGAAGATTGACTTGGAATTAGGTGATGGGGATGGTTACATTATGGTGTCTGATCGACAAAAGGTATGTGTGGTTGGATATGTTTTATGTTTTGATTAAGAGTGGATCAGATTCTAATCATGTTTTCTTTGTTTCAGGGGTTGATTAAGGCGGTTGAGTTAGAGTTACCAAAGATTGAGCATCGAAAATGTGTTAGGCACATTTATGGCAATCTAAAGAAGAATCATTTGAATAAGAAGCGGCTGAAGAAACTCTTCTGGGATCTAGCTTGGTGCTACAACAGTAAAGATTACGAAGAGAGCTTGGAGAGGATCCATGCATATGATAGTAAATTATTTGAAGATGTGATGAAGACTAAACCAAAGACTTGGTGTAGGGCATTCCACAAGATTGACAGCTATTGTGAGGATGTTGAAAAAAACTCTATCGAGTCCTTCAATAATACAATCAACAAGGCAAGAGAAACCATTTGTGGCCATGTTGGAAGCTGTACGAAGGCTTGCCATGGTTCGGATTGCTAAACGGTCTGAACTATCTCATTCACACGAAGGTTAGCAACACTACATTTCTACCATCTTTCATTTATATGTACTGAATTCAACAATTTAATATGTTTCATTTATTTTTCAGGGATATGCACTTCATATGTGAAACGTTTCTTGGCTGAAGAGCATAAGGCAGCTTCTCAGTGCTTTGTATATCCCAGCACAAATGGAGCTTATGAAGTGTACCTGGGATATGACAAACACATAGTTTGTTTGAATGAAAGAACTTGTACCTGCATGAAGTTTCAGATATGTGGAATCCCCTGCGAGCATGCTTATGAACTGATAATGAAGAAGACATTGGAAGCTGAAGACTACGTGTGTCAATGGTTCCGAACTTTCAAGTGGAGGGAGAATTACACGGATGGGATTGTTCCACAAAGAGGTCCACGCTATTGGCCTTGCACTGGAGGAGAAACTGTCTGCCCACCACCAAGGCCGAATGATGAAAAGGTAGACAAGAAGAGGAAGAAGGGTGCTCATAAGTCACCTACCAAGAAGCAACCAAAACAAAAGAAAAGAATCATGCATTGTGGGATATGTGGTGCAGCTGACCATAACTGTAAGTACCACGAGAAGACCAAAAAGAAGAATACTACACACGTTAGTCTTCATTCATTAAATTGATTCTAATGTGATGGCTGGTTCTTTGTTTCATTAAATTGATTCTAATATTTGTTTAAATTTGTAGGATGGAACTCAAGTGGAATCTTCTCAAGGTTGTATGACTCAAGAGAAGTAATGTGGGATGGAGGAAGTAATGTGGGATGGAGAAGCTTGGATTAGCACAAGTAGGACTTTTTTTTTTTGGTATTTTGACCTGTTTCGGAACATATGTTGTTCTGTCTTAGTGTGGTCTATGTCTCTTTACAACCATTTTAACATCTCTTTTAAAAAAAAAACATTATGTCTCATAAAATCCAACATAGAAAACAACTTACAATGTCATCATATTAGCTTAACTAGACCACAAATGATCAAACAACCAACTACTAAAACAATTATCATCCTATTCATCCTGGTTTTGAATTCAACTTTTACATCTTCAATCCTCTCAAATATCTCTTTCTCAAGCTCCATTTTCATCTTCTTCTCAAGCTCCATTTGCATCTTCTTCTCAACCTTCATTGTCTTTGATAAG
>NC_025698.1:1692903-1717666 GCF_000633955.1 Camelina sativa | reverse complement strand
TCTCCACACCAACATCTTTTAGGTACACCAACAACTCTACCTCTTTCGCGGACATTTGTCGAACAGCTAGAAGATCCAGAGACATTGCTCATGATTTTGAGAGAGAAGGATTTCCTTTTCAATTTCAATTTTTAGGGTTCATAGTAGCAAATTTGGGGTTATCGAGTTTAAAATAGAAGAAGAAGTCGGGTCGGGTTGAATCTATTACCCGTATTGTAAATTGATTTTATACCGGTTTGACATGAATTTCTATCGGGTTTAGATCCAAAACCGTGTAAACCCAGTTCGATGGGGAAATAGGCGGAGAAGTATGGATTCGGGGGGAAATAGGCGGAGAAGTATGGATTCGGGGAGAAATAGGCAAAAGATATAAGTCCGAAGGAGAACTAGTAAGAAGGCAAAGATCGATGAGAAACTGACACGATATGATAGTTCTGAGGGGAAAATAGTACGTCAGTCCCTTTCAGACTAAAGATAGAAAGGTGAAGAATTGCAGATACTTAAAGTAATGATGTTACAAGAACCTTCGGACTTGAAGTTGTAGATTGAGAAAGAAAGGGAGAGCTCATGTGTATGTGATTTTGAAAGGACCATCAAAAAGCTACCAAACAGAACTGTAAAGATACAACAAAAATCGAAAGATTGAGGATTTAGCTACTCTTGATGATGGGACTAAAAAATCTCTTCATGAATCTTGTGCAGAATCTTCGGTATTGTCATCGCCAGGTAAACCAAATATCCTGAGATTACGGTCCATTGAAGCGACTGCTATGTATTTGGAGTCGGGTCCAAACTTAACACATGTTGCTTTACCTGCAAATTCATGGATTACAATGTTTGCATAACAGACTAAAAAAAAAAAAGGAAGAGCAGTGACCTCAAAAGCTTAATCATAAAGCATTTACCTGTACCGGACATATCGGGAAGAGTCTTGATTGGGTTCCATTCTGCTTTTACACTAGCTGTTTGGAATACTCTACAACAATAAAACACAAATTTTGTATTAGATGATCTGCAAAAGAAACAAATCTATATATCCAAAGTGCATTTTTGGTGATAGCAGGTTCTTTGAGTTTGCACAACTATTTGTTGAATATCTCGTTATCAAAGTTGGCCCCTAATTTAAATAATTGCCTACATTGTGTGTATCAAAGTAAACCTCACCTTATATCTGAAGCAGCAATGCCAAGATAAGATCCACTGTGGTCGAACTCCACTGCACAAAAATTTCATTCAGGTCTTAGTAAATGAAAAACTAATCAGCAAAAAGGATTACTAGAGTGCTCAGATAGTTGAATACCCGAGTTTGCATCTGGAAAGTCAAATGTTCGGAAGTTCTTTAACTTGCGCAAGTCCCACAACCTAACACCATCTAGTGCAGCAGTCTGTAAAATTGAAAAATAATAGAAATAGTGCTCAGTCAAAAGGAAACTGGGTGATATCCTTCTTTCTACTTAACTTTGGTCAAAGTACTAACCGCAAGGAAATAACCGTTCTCAGAGAATGACACAGAGGTGATTGCCCCAGTGTGTCCACCAAACTTTGCCACATTTGCCTATCAAAAGACACATATTAGATGAAAGTGAAGTGAGAACCAACTTACAAGTGAGAGCAGTTTGATGATCGAGGAAGGTCAGAGAGATTTTACCTGACTTTTTACATCCCAAATCTTAACAATAGACTGAGCGGTACCAGTTCCAAGAATGAGACCATCGGGATGAAAAGCAGCAGCCGTGTAATCCACCTCATCGGAACCATCTGTCACCTGAATGACAACAACAATAATGAGAAAGACGCACTGACAAAAACATTTATTTTAACGAGTCTTATTTCGCATTACCAATAAAGGCAATGCTTAACGAATCTTTTGCACATAGTATATAAGCATGGTTATGTTCACATTAAACAAAGAAAAGCTGAAACTGGAAAACAGGTATCAGTAGTTGCTTGTGGATGAAAATGTTGGGGACCTGAGCAAGGCATAAACCGGAGGACAGATCATAAAAGCACCATGTACTGTCAAGAGATGCCGACACAAAGTATTTATTCGTTGCGTGGACAGTTACAGCTCGCACCTGAAAACCACATCATTGCTTTTACATTAAACAGAACAAATATGAATAAAAGGAAAAACTGTATGAGACCTGTACAAGTTCTTCAATTACATCCTAACCTCTGCAGAGTGATCTTTTAATGTATGTCTACACGAATAGTTCCCATCCTCAGAACTTCCCCAGATACGGACTGTCTGCAGAGTGTCAAAACACCAAACCAATCAATCCATCATGTAAGTCAACTGATTTGCGGCTGTTCAATGAAAAGTTAATCTCCTAGTGGCTAGTACTACTCATTAAAATCATGCAATACTCAAAGGATAAGAGAAACTCCTACATAGATTATGTACACGTACTACATATAATAATAATGACTTACCTTGTCTGATGAAGCAGTCAACACAAGATCAGCGTCACCAACAAACTTAATGCTTGTAACCTGCAAAAGGAACAATGCATGTCAAGCACAAACCAACTAAGGAAAAGTTATAAGAAAAAAAAAAAGACTACGGCAAAAGACAGACCTTCTTTGAATGACCAGTCAACGTTGATAAAATTTGTCCTGAAGGACGATCAAAGAGAACGGCAGTTGTATCAATTCCTCCTGTAGCAATGATATCCTGGTTACCACATATAAAAGGAAATTAAGAATATTAATATTATGAAGAACAGATACAGGAATCTGCGCAAACAAAAGGTATTGAATAATAAACTAATGCAATGAATCAATACGACCGAAGCATTGTTTAGTATAAAAATAGAGAAAATTGTATACTTTTTACGCTAACTTTTTTCTTTTCCCAAGAATAACATTGATAAGCATCCAACTAGGGATTCACGAGAGTACAACTTAATATAAGCGCACAAGTAAGCACGTCACTTTGACTATTAATGCAGTGACTTCCCAGAACAGACAAAAACTACACAAAGTGATGATGAATGAAAAATTGAGAAGTTCCAGATGTCAAACCTTAGAATGTAGGATGTCCATTGAAAAAATGCCAGGTTTGTTGGTCTTGTGAAGTGGGTGGCTTGAGAGTTGGGTGAACTTCTCCAGAGCATCAATTGAAGCCAATGTTTTAGGGATCTAGAGAACCAATGAGGAGATATTATTAAGACAGAAGAACCACACGCAAATCCAATTAAACTCCAAAAATACAGATATCCTCCTTGTATGGTACAGATAATAATGTATGTGTATGTATATGTATAGCTAGTATGTTCTCTCTTGCCTTCTATTTTCCAACTAAAATACTGATAAATGTGCAGCTGTATGCGTTACCTGTCTCTTTTTACGTTGCTGAGAAAGAGCAGCATTACAATCTGTCAGTTCTGTGATAACTTCAGCCGAAATTCCAAGACGCATTTTCTTGGCATCAGGCCCCTGTTCACCATCATCCATAGCTTTATTGCAACGATAAAACAAACTTGTTACAAGAGAAATGACCACATAGCCAACTTAATTTGAGAAGCAAATGTGCAAGCATACCTCTTTTGCCATTACTAAGAGCAGCATTCGCTGTGGAAGCTTCGGGGACTGCAGGTAACTGCCTTTCAGCCTCAGCGAGCAACTGGCGTGATTCGTCTCTTTCGTTTTTAAGCCTAGCAATCACACGGCAAGCAGCATCGTGCTGCAAACAGGAGGAAAAGTTTACCCCCAAAAAATCCATCAATCACCGTTATCACTAGCAGAAATAAGAAAACTAGAGTACGTAATAGATTTATGTAATTCATGAAGTCTGATAAGGTAGTGGCAGATACACTAAACCATAATTACCTGATACAAAGCATGACTTAGCTCTTGCCTTGCAGTATGCAGTTGTTGTTCCAGCGAAAAATTTGAAAGTATCAAACTATCCCATTCCTACAAGCACAACAAATGGATAAACTTTTTATGCATTTATTTTGCCTAAGTCAACATAACCGGTGAACAGTTTTGTTTGCAATCTGCTATGCTAAATGAACATACAATTCAATGTAAAGAGTAGAATGCAATCTGCTATGTAAAAAATAACTCAAATAGCCATGTAGACCATAAGTTCATTGAACCGTATAACTTAATATATTCCTTAATAGACAAAACGGAAAATGAAGGTATAAGGGAAACAAGATAAAAACTTACAGTCTGGAACGCTCCAAGCAATCCAGGGATGCTAGCTGCGTGTAATGCTTTCGGTTTTACGATCTGGAAAATGGTCCCAGAGAACGAATCAGGCTTTAAAATAAGTTTCTACAAAGAGTTCTCTATGACAAATAATTCCAGCGGTTGCATTACCTTGCCAGTTTTGATGGGAACAATGTCCTCAAGGGTATGTGGTTCACCAGTAACCGGGCATTTCCCATAATCCTACAAGGTACCACAAGCAATCTACAAATTATCACGGACGCATACACAGGAATATAAACCAGATGCATTGACAAATCTGAAATATAACCAGGCAAAATTTTGTAAACCATGCATAAGGAGCACACTAGTTCCAGAACTTCTACACTAAGAAAACATCTGAAGCAAATACAGAGGTACAAGAGGATGACGAGCTAAAAACCCTAAACTGGAGTCGAACCAACGGAGAAAAGCAAAGAGCTTACTTACCGATATATGCCTCTCGATAAGCCGTTTCTCGTAGAGCAGACCCGACTTCTTCGACACCACAGGCACTTCCGGAACTTCGCCGGAAACTGTATGGAATAAAAAAAAAAAAACCCACAGTGTTACCAAAAAGAGACCAAGCAAAATAAAAACCCTAAATCGGCAAATAGAGAAGAAAGAGTGGCTTACTTGCACAATTCATCTTCTAAGTATAAACGAAGAAGAAGAAGAAGTATACGCAGCAACTAGAAGACTAATCGACGAATCCCTTAAGAGACTGGACTAGGGTTTAAACTACTCTGGTCCCGGCGGTACTAAACAAAATCGCAGAAGCCTGGAGAAGAGGATGCAGACGGAGAGAGAGAGAGAAGCCAAAAAAAATTGTTTAAGCTGCAGACGAAAAAATTAGAGTTCTCTCTTGCTATTAAAGTTTGGGCCTTTTTACATTTAACATGAGATATGGGTTATTGGGCTTTTTATGAAGCCCATTAGTAAACAACGGTCTATATAGTTCATTCTCGTGGAGATTACAATACGTGTGCAACACTGCACTGGAAGCTTTTTTTGCCGAAGATGCTTCCTTGTAAAAAGTATCGATTCATCATATCAGCTTTGATCTCAAGCTGTTTCTTTTTTTCCTTTTACCAACAAGTTGCTATTTTTTCTTTCTCGTGATAAATCAATTATTTACTCATTAAATTATTTCTTGCAACCTCATTAATATCTCTAATTCTTGAATCGTATATATTCGTATATATGAGCATGTTTATTTTATAACAGATATACCAACAAGAAAAAAACAAATACCTGAGTGGTGATACGTATATTGTATTTTGTACTATATGATATAATATTAATTAGTATATGTATATTTATTGTTAAACAACATGATTTTGGTGGAATCGTATTATGGATAAATATCAGGGAAAAAGAAAACTTGGATACTCAGGGCAATGATTTCAAATGCTTCACAGAGTTGGGGACCAAATAAAATGTTGACAAGCCATCTCCCAACCATGACCAAAACAAAACAGCTAAATGAGAACAAACGAAAATATCGCCGTATAAGTAATTACTGCGTAATAGTCTATGAAAGTTATAAGAGTTTTTATAAGTTTTGAAGTGAGAGGATATTTTGAACTTTGAAGGTTTTAAATTTTTAACTGAGCGATAGTCCTATTTACGTTTATCTATATACATATTCTTACCGATCTATAAACGTATCTTTTTCATTTTGTATGATCAGTTAATTAATTTGGTTACAGGTTGTAAGAAGAACAACAATATAAGAAAACGACAACTCGAAGTATGGTATGCTAAAACTATATCACTGTCACGGAATTTTTATCCAAAGGAAACCATTTTCATATGAAAGTTGTAGTGATCGAATTTAACTAAGCATCACGTAACTTTTTTTTTCCTGAAAATTTGCATGAAAGAAATAAATTTGACTTTGTACAATCTCTTTCTCTTTTTATATTTCTTCCAACTTTTCACTGACCTAGTCTCTTTATTTTCTTTCTTTTGTTCTTTGCCACTTCTTACCAGCACTAAAAAAAAGGAGCCAAGTAAAAATTTAGAAAATAAAAAAATAAAAGTGCTAAAAATAAAATAGAAAAGCTAACTCTATAAATAGAAGACTTAATTTTAGTACTTTGAAGTCAGAAAGTCCAAAAAAGAATATGGGTCAAACTTCTTTTTACCGGTCAACTAAGTCATCACTTAAGGTGTGTGGACCAATGTCTCCACGTCAACTCAAATTATCCACGTGTTACCATTCATTACACGCCACGTCACGAGAATAAGAAACTCTAGGACCAGCGCGTTTAACGTCAATTGCCACGCTGGCATTTTTCTCAAGGAACTCCTTCATTACATTAACATATATACATATATACGTATAGATAGATAGATAGATAACTTCCATAACTAATAACCTCTCTAATTTAGTTTTCTCCAGAAAGCTGTAAGAAATCTATTTTCTTCTCTGTCTTAAACAACAAACATTTTGGTGTTAATCGTTATTTCTTGTTCGTTCCAGTATTTTAATTCTGTAAGATTTTCTTGTTCAGACCATCACTCCTTTGGTACCACATTCAAGAAGCCTCTCTTCCTGGGGAATTTTCTCTCTCGATCTTATCCAGGAAACATTTTCACGTTGGAGGTCATAAAGAACACATAAACATGTCGCAGGACGTCATTTCGTCTCACGAGCAGCTTTCGATGGTACGTAAACTAATCTCATGTGACATGTCCATCACTTTTGAGTTATTTTCTAATTCGTGCAATGCTAATTGTTTGTTCTTGAATCTGTTTTAAGCCCTTCAATTCTTTTCTGGTGTTTTCTCTACCGAACATTGGTTTGCTCATATGATTGGAAAAAGCCTTTTTCTGAAAACTTTGCATGTATATCCAAACGCTCTTTAAACTTTATTATATGAAAAGTCAAACATATTTCTTCTATGTAATTTAGCCCAATGGAATAAAACAATGTTTCTAAAATCGATGTTTTTTTGTAGGTAACATCGTTTTCTTTAATTAATATCTTAGTTATTCGGGTTTATCTTTTGTCAAATTGCTTCATTCCTTTTACTTACTTTTATGTCGTTTCTTGTTCTTTTACAACTCAGTTCATCTTCCAAACGTCTGAAACGATCATTTGTAAAGCAAACTTTTTAGTTCTAAACTCTTTTGTACGGTGTTCATTGTACCTTCTTGGATATCTAGCCAACCACAAATCATCACAAGACATAAATAGAATAAACAGTTTTTCAGAATTCAAAAGATGCTACATCTCTTTCTTAAGTAAATATAATTTGAACTTTTTGATAATTAATTATTTATTACATATTTTCATTATTTATATGTTAAAATATAATCATATGAATTTCTATTGGAAATATATTAATTAGTACTGTATCAAGAAAATAATGATTCGTGCTCTGATCTAGGCCTTTATTTGTTGCTGTTAAAGAAATCAGATGTTGGTTATAATTAGGCAATGTTTTGGTTCTAAAGAAACACTAGAATCCAAAAACTTTCCTGTTATGGAAACTCTCCCTCCTTATCGTCAATTTCTTCTATAGATTCTGTATTGATGAAAACCACATAGAACGAACAAGATCTGATAGTATAAATGTGTAGTTATCTTCAAACGAGCAGTACTGTATTAAACTAAAACTAATTAACCTTTAGGTTTCTTGTTTTGCAAGAAATTCCTACCAAGTGCTTTTTTATGCAAGCCTTCAAAGTATGTCCAAAATAAATAAAAATTGCTTGTATAATTATTTACTTCTTTTATTTTCAGCTAATTCGAT
The DNA here is from genome assembly GCF_000633955.1 of Camelina sativa. NCBI lineage: Eukaryota > Viridiplantae > Streptophyta > Magnoliopsida > Brassicales > Brassicaceae > Camelina > Camelina sativa. The sequence goes on along the minus strand of NC_025698.1, from coordinate 1,709,705 downwards.
ATTATATTTACTGTTGGTGTTATTTTGTAGGATGAGATCACAAGCCCTCTCACCGCACAAATCTTTGATTTTTGCGATTCACAATTGTTTCAAGAAACCTTCAATCAAACTTCTGAAGTGACCTCTGCTTCAAACGGTTGCGGCTATGTCGAAAACAACAGCAACAACTTTCCTGACAAATCCAACAGTGGTTCGAATCAAGATCACGAAGACAACAACGACAACGCGGATTTATCCATCATATTTGACTCACAAGACGATTTCGATAACGACATCACAGCTTCCATCGACTTCTCTTCATCCATCCAGTTCCCAGTCTCCGATCAACTCCAAGAGCAGTTTGATTTCACCGGGATTCAACTTCACCAGCCTCCGAATACTCTCTACTCTTCCTCCTCCGGTGAACTTCTGCCTCCGCCTTTATCAGCTTTCGAAGAAGATTGTCTTTCTTCTGTCCCAAGTTACAATCTTGGCTCCATAAACCCTTCTTCTCCTACGTGCTCTTTTTTGGGTAATTCCGGTTTACAAGCTTACATGGCCGTAACCGGGAATATGATGAGCACTGGTTTAGGTTCTGGATTTTACTCTGGTAGTATCCATCTCGGTTCTGCTTTCATTTTACACTTCGTTCAAGAATCATCAGATTACTACTATTGTTGGACTTTTTCGTTTGATATCCTTCTTTGTTTCTTTTACTTTGAAGGTGANGTTTTACTCTGGAAGTATCCATCTCGGTTCTGATTTTAAACCATCACATGACCAATTGATGGAAATCCAGGCTGATAATGGTGGAATGTTCTGTCCAGATCCAATCAAACCCATCTTCAATCCAGGAGATCATCCTCTCCAGGTATAAATTTGTTTCTTAATCTTCTGAAGTTCCTAATTAAAAGGTTTAGTAAACCGGTCTAATACTAACCGGTTATGGGGTTTTATAGGGACTTGAGGGTGGAGAGAACCAGAACCACATGGTGGCACCGCCGGTTCTTCCGCAGTTAGGGACGGAGATAACCGGTTTAGACGACCCGAATTTCAACAAAGTCGGGAAGCTCTCAGCGGAGCAGAGGAAAGAGAAGATTCATAGGTACATGAAGAAGAGAAACGAGAGGAACTTCAGCAAGAAAATCAAGGTCTTTATACTTAACCATCATAACCGGGATTAAACAATTGGTTTATACATATACCGATTTATTCAGTTTTTTTTTGTTGGTTCTGTAGTATGCATGTAGGAAGACATTGGCAGATAGTCGTCCAAGAGTTAGAGGAAGATTTGCAAAAAATGATGAATTTGGTGAACCAAATAGACAAGCTTGTTCAGGCCATCATGAAGAAGACGATGATGATGTAAGAACACTAGTCCGGTTAAATTACAATTAAAAACCTTATGTTATGTTATTAAGTCTTAAAAACCGTATTAATTAAAACGAGGTTTGGTTTGCAGGTGGGGGTAAAGGAAGAAGAACAATTAGTTGATTCTTCGGACATATTTTCACACATAAGTGGTGTGAACTCTTTCAAGTGCAGTTATCCAATTCAGTCTTGGATTTGAGTTGGAGTACTCATTACATGCATGTGCTTATTATAAGTTACAGCCAAAACAAAAAAAAATAGTATTGATTATAGAGGTCTATTTGTATATTTATTAGTACATTAATTTTTTTGTCCATGACTCATGGTTTGTCGAATAATTAGAACATAAGGAAGAAGAGAGATGAATAAAGGGTTTAGGCAGGTAATTATGAATAAAATCGTATTTGAGGGAGAGGGTTTATTTATGTTACATAGAACATTACAAAATTTTGTAGATATATGGTATAATATTTATGATGTGTATTTGATGGGTGTTGTATAATAATAATAAGAATCATTTCAACATATTTATAAGTAGTTGTTATTTTCTTTTATCCTTTCTCTTAATTTACCTATACATTTCCTATATAAAAAATTAGATTAAAATTTAGTGAAATAATTGAAGTAAAATAATATATATAGCGTGCTTGGCATTTTGAATTTTAAAATGCATAGATAATACTGAAGATCAAGAAACAACAAAAAGGTCGAGCAAGAGTGCCTCGATCCAATCTCACGCCCAAGGTCCAACGACAATAATACTTTTGTCATTTTTGTTGGTTGGTTTATAGATTCCTAATTTCGTCGTCAGACGTTTTCAAAATTTTAATTATTAGAACTATTGGATTATAATGACAAGACAACTTAAGTTGTTTCTTTTCTTGTTTTGCTTTTTAGTAAAACAATTAACGGTTTACGATTCACGTCTTGAATTTCTTTGGTAATACATGTTGTTATAGTATATGCATGAAAACAACAAATCCAGATAATTGTGATCATAAACAAAAAGTAATTATAAACTGAAGGGTATATATTTAGTGAAAAGTTTATGTATTTTGTAAAATATAAATAACAGTTTCGAGAAGTTCTATATAAAAGAAGTTCTATTTACAAGAATGTACGTATGTGGTTGACCATGACCCATCCCTAAAGTTACGCCATGTTAGAGATTTCTGTTTTGATGCTTTTTTATATTGTTTTGTCTACGAACAATATGTATTGACAATAAACTCGTAACAGAAATATGATGTTGATAATAATAAACAACATATCAACTTATTGTTCGTTTTTAATTAGAAACTATTTATTACTAGTTTTCAAACAGAAAATGCATAAATACAAAATAGTATAAGATACATGCAGACAATTCAGATGATGTACAACGAGTAGCTTTTAAGTTTTCTAGCTTACAGTCAAAAAATATCTTCTTCTACTTTTTTCTCTGAGGGTTTTATATTATAACTGTGAGAACTGAAACCAGAATTCTCTTTCCGAAGTGTTTCATGAGTGGAGGAGCTAACCACCATTAGAGTTTCGAACTAAACTGAGAGTTTTTGAGTGCTAAAAAGTGTATATTATTGTTTGAGTGTAAAAGTTTTTCATCCCCGTATAATGACCCCTCTTATGTATTTATACTAGTTGATTAAACACAATCAATGTCTAATTAATTTTCTACGCAAATCTTGTATCCTAATCAATCCGATTAAATGCGGGAATCTTTGACCGAGTCTGAACTTCGAGCTGACTCGTGGGACACCTCTCCGCGTTCCAGCCTTCTCTTTGGGCTTGATGGGCCGATCAATGCAACGTCCTTGGCCCCTTACCCATTATCCGAGATGACCAATCGTGGGTACAACAATTGCCCCCCAAGTCTCCCGAGCTGATTAGCTCGGGGGACATTTGATTTCCAATCGACCAATTTCGGGAAACTAAATATCCCCCATATCTCATGATTTGATCGTGGTAATGATGGAATTTGCCTTCCCAAACAAGCTCTAGGGACCACTGGGTGGCTTACACGCTATAAGAGAGGAGAAAAACGGACCGAGACTTCTCGCTTCCCCAAGCAATCATTACTTCTCAGTTCTGTGTATAAGGGTAAACTACCCGACTTCTCTCTTTTATTCTTAAATTTTAGTTTGCCCTCTGTTGTGTTTTCCGTTTTTCTCTCGTCTCCTTTGTTCCTTGCTATTCGCCGGAAATTTCTTCAACTCTCCTTTCCCTAGATCAATTTCCTTCACCTTTATCCAGAAAGCATGTCGCCTCCGAAATCTACGCCGGGTAAAGCCGCGAAACCTCTGATTTTGGGCGTTTACGGTCCCCACCAGCCGTCGATTCTCTCTGCGAAGAACATGGCTGAGGTTAGGGGATCCACCGAGATTCCGCCGGAGATCGAGATCAGATTTCCAGAAGCTCATGAATCCCCGGAGAATCGTCCTCCTGGCTACTGTTGCGCGTTTGAAATCTATTTTCTCTGCGTGCGGCCTGTCATTCCCCCTTCCCAAACTTATCGTAAAGATGATGTTCGAGTTGGGCTTCGCACTTCCCGAGATGTGTCCGAATTTTGTTCGGACCGTCCTGTGTCTTCAGACTCTGGGAGAGGAGTTCGATTACAAGTTGTCCTCGGCCGACTTCCTTCAAGTTTACACAGTGAAAATGGGTCGCACCAAGGGCACTCTTTACGTAAGTCCGCTCTCCGGACTGAAGGTCTTTGATGACCTCCCCGAGAAAGACGAGAAATGGTGAAATTCTTATTTCTTCTTTCCGGTTAGCGAGCTCACCTTCGGACACCTCTCGAGTTCGCATGTTTCAAAGTGGACTTCGAAAATTGGTAGAATGGTGTTCCTTGTTAGGTACAGACTAAGTTCTTGTTTTTTGCGTGGTTTGCTTTGGCCCACGTTCGTGGAGTTCTTCTCGCGGTTCTGTAGCCGAGGTCAGATTGCCTAGGATTCTTTTTCGTGTGAAAGGATCAGAAAATCTGGAATCAGACTTTGAGGACGTTTTCTCGTTTGCTCTGAGCCTCCAAGCACTTCGGATAAGAACTACAGGGAAGAAAGAGCTTGCAGGGCCGCTGAGAAGGAAGCGAAGAAGCAAATGGATGCGCCTATTGCTGAGGGCAAAGCTCGCATCCCTGCCAAGAACTCTGGCTCTTCAGTTCCTGAGGTGAGCGAGATTTCTGCGTCCCCAGATGGTCCTTCTGAACTCCCTGCTGATTCTTCCAGACACTCAGTCGGTCCATCCGAACCTCCTGTGATCGTCATTGCTGATTGTAGCGACGAACCACTCGAGGTCGAGGTTCCCCTTCCATCGATAAGAGAAACCCCCGCCGAGGTGAGCTCCCAGCGGGTCGATTCATCTAAGAAGAGGAAGGAACCTGAGACTTCCTCCTCTTCTCTCGAGAAAAGCTGTGCCCGGACTGATTCATCAGGAGACGAGCGAAATAGATCCAGTTCGAAAGATGGGGCTCCCTCCTCAGAGAAGAGATCTAGGGAGTTTCCTCTCACTAAAGAGTCTGGGGGTTCCTCCGGGAAGCTACCTCCGAAGGAACAATGTCATTATCCCCGGGGTAAGAACGACCCGAGGTGCTTTCGCTTCATGTTTTTATTATTCCAAATACTTAGAATAGAATAACATTTCTCATACCACGCAGCTCCCCCGCTTCTCCAGCTGATCTGATGAGGAGCTACACACGACATGGAGTTTGGATTCCAGCGTTTGCCGACATGTCTGAAGTCAACCGTGCGAACTTTTTCCTCTTCGCGGATAAAATCGTCGAGGTTAAGGATATATACATCTTTGTTTTTCTTTATTTTATTTTTATTATTTATGTTTTTAACAAGCCAACTTTTCCAGCTAATGATCGAGTTTAACACTTCGGTGGCATACTACGAGGACCAGCTAGTTGCTTCCCCCTCGTCCTCCGAGGTAAGCCTTCTCAAGGAGAGAGTAGCTGACTAGAAGCCCAAGTGGCAGAATATTCTAGGCTGGAGACCGAAAATGCCCAGGCTGTGGAGAAAGCCGAACAGATCCGAGCTCGGATGAAGAGAGCTCAGGTAGAGGTGCTTGACCTCAGGATTGCCACTGAGGACCTCCGAGACAAATTGAAGAAAGCGGGCGACCACTAATATGAGGCCGCAAAGAACGAGAAGGTGGCAAAGAAGAAGTTATACAAGATCGAACTCCGCAACCAGCTTCTAGAAGCCGGTAACAGTTGCAAGATCGAGAGGGTGCGGAGGGAGGAGAGACAAGCAATGAGGCAAACTCTCCGTTCGTTGATCGATGAGGTGAAAGTTCATTTTGAGGAAAGGGAGAAGTTAGCTCCAGCCAAGATCCGAGCTGTCGAGATTAGGGCTAATCGGATGATGATTGAAGAAATCTCAAGGAGGGAGATTCAGGATCTCGAAGCTGAACTCGGACTTTTGCGAGCTGGTGAAGAGAAAGTCGATGAGGAGATCTCCAAGGTAACCCTCCGCGATTTTGACCCTTCTGCATTTTCTAGCCTTTTGGTAGATATGTCCGAACTGTTATGCAATGAGCACCCCTTGAGTTTTACCATTGATGAGTCCGGAACTAACTTCAGACGAATGTCGAACCAGGGGATGGACACCTTTCAAGCGAATACCAAATCGGAAGCGGAGATCGCAGAGATGAGTCTGGTCCTTCCCGAAGCGGCATCAGATCCTTCCCTCCCTTCTGATACTCAGTAGAACTTATCTCGGGGTTGTTTTGGCACGAGCTGCCCCCCAATTTTTTTTTTGTTTTTTCTTTTTTAACCTAATTCGGAGTTTTTTGGTCGCGGTGACCACTCCGCACGCGAATATTTTCCTTGAAATCGAAAAACTATTTTATCTTTATATCTTCCTGACTATTAATCCAAAGCTTAGTTTAAGCTCGCGGAGCGAAACCCCTTTAGTTTTGACTTAAACCCCTTCGGTTTAATTGATCCCTCGAACATTAAATCCGGAATTTCGTGATACGAAGTAAGACTTCGGTTTAATTTGAAGTTTGCGAAGTTAGATTTTGGTTTTAATTGAAATTTGCGAAGCTAATCTTCTTTCTTTTAGAAGTAAAATTTTTTTACTTACTGAATACAAAGTGAAACTTTGGTTTTAATTGAGATTCGCGAAGCTAGACTTTGGCTTTAATTGAAATTTGCGAAGTTAGACTTCGGCTTTTTTTTTGTAATTTGCGAAGTTGGACATCGACTTTTTTTGTAATTTGGGAAGTTAGACTTCGGCTTTTTTTGTTTGTTTTGCTGGTCAACCATTATTCATAAAAAGTTAAAAGAATACTTTTGATTTTATTAAAATGGATTGCTGGACCCGAAGTGGGCTGTCTACGTACCATTATCGAGATCAAGCCAACCGTAGTTCGATACAAGAGAATTAACTATAGAAAAGTTAGAGATACAAAGAATTGCAGGACCTCGGGACTGGTTTCCCCTTTGAATCTTCCAGCTGGTAAACTCCATTGCGCACCTCGCGAGTGATTCTGTACGGTCTTTCATCGATGTTCTCATAGAATTTTCGCAAGACCAAGTCCCCAACTGCAAGTGGTCTACCTCGGACTTTTGAATTGTAGTAGCGAGTTACGACATTCTGATTATTTTGCATCCTAACCAAGGCTTGATCTCGGCGGTCATTAATGACATCCAGTGTGTCTTGCATAATTTCTTCGTTCTCTGCAGCCCGGAGAGGATTCAAGGTCATGCGGACTCCAGGTACTTCTAGGTCGGCTGGGACTACGGCGTCAACTCCATAAACTAAGGAAAAAGGTGTTTCGTTTGTAGCTCGTCGAGGCGTGGTTCGGATTGCGCAAAGTACTCCTTGGAGTTCGTCTGGCCAGCGCTCTTTGCGAGAATCCAACCGTTTTTTTCAAATTTGCCAATATAAACTTGTTCATTGCCTCGGCTTGTCCATTCCCTTGCGGGTAACGAGGAGTTGACTTGCTAAGCCGTATTTTCCATTTCGCACAGAATCCTTCGAACTTCGAAAAGATGAACTGCGGGCCATTGTCCGTGACGATTTCGCGTGGAACGTCGTACCGGTAGATTATGCTCTTTAGTACGAACTGTTCAACTTCCTCACTTGTCACCTTAGCATAAGCCACTGCCTCAACCCACTTAGAAAAGTAATCAATAAGAGCAAGTACGTACTGAACTCCTCCTGGTCCCCGATGTAATGGGCCAATGATATCCATATAGACCATCTCATGAATGGGTAAGATGCGGACACCGAAGACAGGAGTTCGGTAGGATGATGGATTGATGGAGCATGCTTTTGACACTTTTCGCTGGTTCGGGAATATTTCTCGCAATCAGCAACCATAATAGGCCAAAAATACCCTTGTCTTTTGATTTTGAAGGCCAGAGTTCGTCCTCCGGAGTGGTTTCCATTGGGACCATCATGAACAGCTCGCATCAATGCCGCGGGCTCCTCACCAGCAACACATGTCAGATAGGGACCTGCTGTACTCCGGCGCAAAAGTGCTCCGTTATAGACGCAATATCGTGCACTGACAATTTTAAGTTTTCTCGCCACCTATTTGTCAGCTGGGAGTTCACCTCGCTCCAAGTAAGCGCAGATTGGACTCCGCCAGTCTCCTGCCCCCAGATAGGAAGAGGAATTGAAGCAAACCCAAGGCAGATCAACGCTTTCTTGTCCATGAGTTCCCTGAAGACTTTTCGAGAAGTTCAACGCCTAAACGGACGGATAGCTACACTCAACCGCTTCATCTCTAGAGGTACCCGATGATGGAAAAATTGGCTTTAGCCGTAGTAATTTATGCGAGGAAGTTATGACCGTACTTACAGTCGCATTCGATTGTTGTCCTAACGACACAACCACTTCGGACGGTGCTTCACAGTCCGAGCCAGTCTGGTAGATTGGCAAAATGGTTAGTGGAGCTTAGTGAGTACGACATCGAGTTCTGAACTCGAACTTGTGCAAAGGCACATGTCCTTGCAGATTTCTTGATAAAACTCCCACTTGCTAGTTCAGTTGAACATAGTGTGGATGTCCCATAGACTGTACACGTGGACGATGCTTCATCCAAAACAGGCGCCGAAATCGGAGTTCGTCTCGTTTCTCCCTCCGACAAAGTAATTGAGCAATCATTCTGTCTGGCCTTCAATGCATCCAACAATGAAGCCGAGTACGAGTCTTTTTTAGGCGGACTCATACTCGCTGTAGTAATTGGGGTCCGGAGACTACAAACTTTTTGCGATTCACAGTTAGTTACCAACCAGTTTCTGGGGGAGTACGAGACTAAATACGGGCGCATGGAAGCATACTTAGCCGCGGCCAAAGAATTAGCAGCGAAATTTGACGAGTTCGAAATCACTAAGATCTCGCGAGGTGAAAATTCAGCTGCAGACGCCTTGGCATTATTAGCATCGACTTCGGATCCGACAACGACAAGAATTATCCCGGTCGAAGTTATCGAATACCCGAGCATACGGTTGGAACATTGACCGTCATTACTAGAGCAATGAAAAAGACGGCTGTCGAAGAAGCAGCTCGCGCGACTACTTCCAGCCCTTTACCTGTGGAAACTCCTCCGACTATGGTAGTCACACCTATTTCGGACAAGCAGGAAATCAGTTCGGATGTACAACCTCCGATAATACCTAGACCTCCGAGCCCAGATAAAATTGTCCTATCCAACAACACGAACACTAACAATGACGATTAATACTCAGTACCTATTTGTTCGTTTTAAATACTAAAGATCAAAAATTGAATAAAGGTTGAACTGGAGTCGGCGATTCGTATGCGTCAACTTAATCGTATTTTATCATCATTTAAGGGAAATATTTTCCATTAGAAAGTGGACAAATTATTTTAGATATATCTACCTCTAAATCTTTGATTCAAGTAGATATGTTTTTACGTGTTCTGTGTGATGGTCATGAACCTGATTAAGCAATACCCCATTTAAGCTAAGTGTTCAATTTTAGCAGACGAATTAATTAGTTAGAAATTAGATAATTTAGTTTACCAATTTGCTGTTATCGTTTTAATCTCACGCATCGACCGTTTTGTTTAATGTTTTACCCACAGGATCTACAATCATATATAAAACACATTATTCGTTTTGACAAAAAAAAAATATAAAACACATTATTCATGAGTGTATATACATATATATAAACTGAAACATCACAATATTACGATAAAAATACGAACGAAACAATATGACTAAAATACTGCAGAACGAAATCAGAATGACAATAATGTTATAACGTTTAATTAATCATATATATATATATATATATATATATTTAAGGCGTTTTTTATTTTCTTTTTTTTTGATGACAACCAATTATATAAATAAATTCTTATATATATAATTAGTACTAATATAATTTTAACATGTTGACCGCACCTTGAAATAATGCAAAAACTGCGGTCAAAATTAAAAATAATTAAAGAAGTTAAGAGATAGTGACATGTGTGTGTTGTTTAAATCCACCGAACGAACACACACGCACCTCCCACTAAAAGCCAATTAACCAAAAGTTGTGAAAACAAGACTTAAGTGGAAGATTGAAAACATCAGAATGATATAAAAAGTGGATACAACGCGTTAGGTTATATATGTACAATACACATTTCTTTGATCACCATTTCTCATATTATTTGTTGCTTCCAAGCTTTGCCCACTTTCTTGTTACTCATTTGATTCCTTAAGAGAGGAGGGAAACACTTGTTTATGATTTTAAATTTGGTGAAGACAGACGAAAGAAAGATCAAATAACCCACTAGGAGATTCGAAAATTATTTCGTTGATCCAGTTTTAATCCAGGTAAAAAAAAAGAGCTTTGAAATGAAAAATGTTAGTTTTTTTGAAGGGTGCTCAAAACTTTATTCCCATTTGAGCTTGAAGATTTATCAAAATTTGATCATTGCATGAAACAGAGAATCTTTGATTTGTCATTTTTTTGTAAGGTTTTTCTTTTCAGTTGAAAAGCTTAATAACCCATAACTCTCATTTTTTTATTTTTTTTTATTAAACATAACTCTCATTTTTGTAGCTTTGGGTTTCAAATTCTGTTTTATAGTTTTGTATTTTGTGTGTTTGGAAGTTTATTTCCAATCTTGGATATGCATTTGGTGTTGAAAATGTAATACTAGTTTAGATAAGAATCTGTCCTTACACAAGAAAAGTTTCTCATCCTGTCCAAATCTTTTTTGTTTCTCATCCTTGTCTATACCTTTTGTTTGTCTTTCAGATACTGTTCAGCTTAAAAACTGGAGATTATCTCGGATTCGACAATAGAGATGGTGGGTGATGCTCAAATCCATTCATTGTTGAATGTGAGAAATGATGTGAATCCATCAAGGAACTTGTTTAGACAGAAAGATGCACATCCTTTGTCGGTTTTGTGCATCGGAAAATGGTTAAGCAGTCCCAAAGTATCATGTGAGGTCTCTAGTTCTCCAAGCAAAGTAGGAGAAAACTATGAGACTGAATCCGAAAAGATTCATAAAAAGGTAATCCCATTATCAAGCAAAACGTCATTCTTGTCAAACTATACCGAGGGAAGCCTTCAGTTCACTATGAGAGCCAATGGAACGCCTCATTTTGTTTTCAAATTGGAGAATCAGAAAGATGTTTATGTGGCAAGCTATGTAGAAGACCAAAGTGTTTATATGATCTACCTACAAAGAGGAGAAGCATCATCCTCACCACATCTAGTTGGTAGAATAAAAGTATCGACCTTGTCTTCGGAGAGAGAGTTTGTTTTGTTTAGTAGCAATGATCAGATACCGAGTAACGGGACAAACAGAGGATTAACTAAAAAAGTAGTCAAGAAAACTAGAGGTATCTCAAGATTGAGCAGAACAAGTTTTATACCTGATTTGTGTTCTTGGGATCAGCCATTCGAAGAAGAACCGAGCTTTGATGTTGGGCAGGTGAATCTTTTGGAAAACAACCTTCCAACAAATCTTGAAACATTAGCTGTGGTTGTGAAACAAGAGACGGTTAGAGAAGAAATTGGAGGCTGGGGATTGAACTTCTTGAAGAAATTGCAGCCGATGGTTCAATCAAATGATGCTACTGAGACTGAAACTTCAACATCTGTCAGAAGTATGGATGTTGTGATTCCTTTAGGGGTTCATGGAGGACCTGAAGATGAACCCTTGAGCTTGATACAGAGATGGAAATCTAAAGGACACTGTGACTGTGGAGGATGGGACTTGGGTTGTTCCTTGACCCATCTTAATGGTCAACCACGAAAAGACCAACTCGAGCTTCTCATAGAGGTAAACATACAATTTAAACCTCAACTGAGATTAAACCCTTACAAAAAACTAATTTTGTAATCTTAACGTATTGATTCAGGGAACGAAGCATGAAACCATTGGGTTAAAGATTGTGAATGTTCACGAAGGACTTTACATAGTTCAATTCGAAGCAAATCTATCTATCTTGCAATCATTTTCAATTGCTTTGGCATTCATACATTGCCAGAACCACCGACCAAAGCATCTACAGTAATAATTTAGTTTAGCGTTTTCATATTTTCAATATGATGTTAATACCAGAAAAGGAGAAACTGAGGAAAAATTGTCTAAATAGCCAAACATTTCAAAGTCAATACATATTGTCAGGAAATAAAAATATATTGCTACCAAAATTCTCAAATTTGTATTTAGACAGATCATCAAATGCAAGCAAGACTGATCTAATCTTCAGACAATGGCATTGGCAGCACTAGCAATCCTTGGCCAGAGATCAGCACACTCTTTTCCGATAGGACCAGTGATTGCAGAACCTTTCATCTCTCCCTTGGGGTTGACAATGACTCCAGCATTATCTGTACAATAGAGGAACAGATCACTACATCAGTACTTGATTTCATACACAATAACAAATGGGAAACAAATAGCGATCATCATGTAGAGTCCATATGGAGCAGATGCAAGCGTTCAAGCAATAAAGCATCTGTAACGAAGGACACAAATTTAGTTTTCCAGACTTGTAACCGTATCATCACCCTCTAAACGTGTCGGTGGATACTTGACTTAAGCCTGGTGGATGTCAACTAAATAAGCTACATAACTGACTACGATCACAGAATCAATCAGTAGTACCCAGCATTTGAAAACAATTGAGAATGTAGAGTTCAAATGGAGCAGATGCAAGCGTTTGAGCATAAGAGTATCTGTAACGATAGAACACACTAGGTCTACCAGATATTGTTTTGTATTTACACACCCTCTGACTGTGTCGATGCATACATGACACAACTCTGGAATATACAAGTATCTAAATCTAAATATGGTCATAACTACATCAAAGACGCAGCAAACTAGAACACAAAAACAAATTTGGAGTTCAAATGGAGCAGATTCAAGCGTTGAAGCATTAAAGTATCTGTAACGATAGAACACAACTTAACTATACCAATGCTTGTAACAGTATAAACACCCTCTAACAAGTTTCGGTGAATACATGACTTAAGCCTGATGTGAAGCTACGAAATAAAAATGCAAACTTTAAGCTAGGGTTGAATCAAAGCAAGTAAACTGACCTTCGAAGTACATGAAAACACCATCCTTTCGGCGCCATGGTTTGCGTTGCCTAACGATCACAGCAGGAAGCACCTTTTTACGGAGATCGGGCTTACCCTTTTTGACGGTGGCCATCACCATGTCGCCAACGCAAGCAGAAGGCAAACGATTAAGACGACCTTTGATACCCTTCACGGAAATGATGTACAGGTTCTTAGCACCGGTGTTGTCGGCGCAGTTCACCGTCGCCGCCACTGGTAGACCCAGTGACATCCTGAATTTGTTACCAGAGGTACCTCCACGCCCTAATCAAAATAATCCAAATAACAACAACACCCACTAAAGCAACGCACATTGGTTAACTGAAAATGTATCAGATCTACTAAATAGAGGAAAAGCACGAACCTCGCTTCGACATTGTTGACGGCTTGAAGAGATATCTGTAGTTATGGTTTTAGGGTTTCCGGTGTCATTTATAGTGATGCATTTACTTCTAGGGTTTCACTCGCCTTAAGAAGGAAGAAGATGACAATTGCGTTTTGAGCCCAAGTTCTAAATATTTTAGGCCCATGAAAGCCCACGAATAGTTTTACAAAAGGAGTGTCGGTTCTTTTGGTCAGTTGTTTGAGAGTCCCACATCGGAAGATGAAAGAGTTGGACAGCTGAGACTCTAATATAAATTGACCACACTCTTCACTATCAATCCACGCAGCCATGTGGTGAGCACAAAGCGAACTATTCTTTCGCCTTTTACTAAAGAATACCGTGTGCTCTTCACGATAAGTGGCATACGCCTATTTTTGGAGGGTTCTCACTTACCGTGAGACCCAACAACTCTCAGTTTAATCTTTTACTCTTGGTTAGAATTTTCTACTCTCGGTTAGCTTTCTTCGAGTAGATAAACTTGAAGATATGGTATACCGAGCAGTGGCTGTCGGTGGTCTTAGTCTCTTAACCAAGGTTAGCTAATACTAGAGGAACAAGTTGTTTAGCCTTTTGTTAGTTTGGGCGGAGTCATTTGTTTTGCTCTGTTTAATTTTTTCCGGACTTGTTACTTTGTTATTTATTTTATTCAAAACCCAATTATGATTTTAGCCTTTTTTGCCGATTATAAGTCTGAATTTGCTGGAGGAGGACGATGAGGTTGTGAGATTTGCATTTTTTTTCTCAAAGTTAAAAAAAGAGTCATTGAACTGATCAATTATTCTGTCCTAACATTAACACATGATTGAATATAGTCGACCATACTTGGAAGTTCGGAACAATCTCATCGCGAGATGATCATATGTCCAATTAAATAAATCTTGGTAATTAAGTGCTGCATAATTGGATATTGAGTATTGTTGACCTATGTCTCTCTTTTTTTTTTTTTTTTTTGCTTGGGACAGATCAAAAACAGGAAGTTGCAGTATGTTGAGTAACAAGTTTTAAACTTGTTTTACGCTGGAATCTGTTGTAAACAAACCGAGGCTGGATTTTGTTTGTTTTTCTTCCTTTCTTTAAGGTTGTGTATCACATGAAAAAGAGAATACACATAAAAAACAATAGATTTGGCTTTGAGGAAGTTACTAGGAATAGGAGATTTGCTAATTATGGTTAATTTTATGAGTCTTCCTCATTTTACTCACATCCTCTCTTCTTCCTTTGCACAAATTTTTTTTGATGTCGTTTAGGTTATTCCAAGTTGTCTTCCATCTCCTCAATTCTCTCTGTTTTTCTTTCTTCCTGTCTCTCATTTTTTCCCTTTATTAAACGAAGAACTCCTTCTCTCTCCTCGTGCATTTGAATTCTTAAACCCGAATCCGTCTGGTCGTTCTTTTTCCTTCTTGCCTCCCCTCCGTGATGGTTCGTCATTCTCGGAGGGAGTCCTTTTCTGAAATGGCCGGCTTAGAGGTTTGTCCTGATACTGATCTCCTCTGGCCATTTGGAAAGCTTGATGGTCTTGATCGGGATGAGATCCGTGAAACCGCATATGAGATCTTTTTCGCGGCATGTCGATCATCACCTGGATTCGGAGGTAGAAATGCTCTCACGTTCTACTCGAAGCACAATGGTGGTGACCATCAAGGGGATGGAGTAGGAGGAGGAGGAGGAGGAGGAGGATCTGGATCGTCTAACGGGTCTGGCTTCGGATCTTTAGGCAGGAAGGAGGTGGTGACAACACCAACAAGCCGAGTGAAACGAGCGTTAGGGTTGAAGATGCTTAAACGATCCCCGTCTAGGCGAATGTCGACAGTAGGAACAGTTGCGGGAGCCGTGTCAGCTCCTTCATCCCCTGGTAATAATGGAAGCACTGGAGGTGGTTCAGGACACATTAGCCCTGGGGCTGGGTTTCTGACTGTGCCACCTTCTCGACCTCGACGACCGTTAACCTCCGCAGAAATCATGAGGCAACAGATGAGAGTGACGGAACAGAGTGACACTAGGCTTCGGAAAACCCTAATGAGGACGCTTGTTGGCCAAGTAAGTTCCTCTGTTTTCTCCATTATGAATGAAAACTCTGTTTCTTCATGATTTATTAAAGAAACGTTTGTAATTTTTGTCATCCAGACGGGTAGGCGAGCNAGAAGTTGTGACAACACCAACAAGCCGAGTTAAACGAGCGTTAGGGTTGAAGATGCTTAAACGATCTCCGTCTAGGCGAATGTCGACAGTAGGGACATTTGCGGGAGCCGTGTCAGCTCCTTCATCCCCTGGTAATAATGGAAGCATTGGAGGTGGTTCAGGACACATTAGCCCCGGGGCTGGGTTTCTGACTGTGCCACCTTCTCGACCTCTACGACCGTTAACCTCCGCAGAAATCATGAGGCAACAGATGAAAGTCACGGAACAGAGTGACACTAGGCTTCGGAAAACCCTAATGAGGACGCTTGTTGGCCAAGTAAGTTCCTCTGTTTTCTCCATTATGAATGAAAACTCTGTTTCTTCATGATTTATTAAAGAAACGTTTGTAATTTTTGTCATCCAGACGGGTAGGCGAGCAGAGACAATAATCCTTCCATTAGAGCTGCTCCGTCACGTGAAATCATCGGAGTTTGGTGATATACATGAGTATCAAATTTGGCAAAGACGACAACTCAAAGTCCTTGAAGCTGGCCTTCTCCTTCATCCATCAATCCCTCTTGATAAGGCCAACAACTTTGCAATGCGTCTCCGAGAAATCATCCGCCAGAGCGAGACAAAACCCATTGACACCAGCAAAACCTCAGAGACAATGCCGACACTTTGTAACGTTGTCACCTCCTTATCATGGCGCAATAGCAACCCGACCACCGAGGTTTGCCATTGGGCCGATGGATACCCACTCAACGTACATCTCTATGTGGCGCTTTTGCAGTCGATTTTTGACATACGTGATGAGACGTTGGTTCTTGATGAGATTGATGAGCTTTTGGAACTGATGAAGAAGACATGGTTAATGTTGGGGATTACACGATCTATGCATAATTTGTGTTTCACTTGGGTTCTGTTCCATCAATACATTGTGACATCTCAGATGGAGCCAGACTTGCTTGGTGCCTCTCACGCCATGTTGGCTGAAGTTGCCAATGACGCCAAGAAGTCTGATCGTGAGGCTCTTTACGTGAAGCTCTTGACTTCGACGTTAGCATCAATGCAAGGATGGACTGAAAAAAGGTATTTCCTTTTGCCTTTTGAAGTGTACTTGATCACACAAAACTGAATCTGATTATGAATGTGTGATTATAGGTTGTTGAGCTATCATGATTATTTCCAACGAGGGAACGTGGGATTGATCGAGAGTCTTCTGCCATTAGCGTTGTCTTCGTCTAAGATTTTGGGGGAGGACGTGACAATCTCTCAAGGGAATAGTCAAGAGAAAGGTGATGTGAAATTGGTGGATTCTTCAGGGGATCGGGTCGATTACTATATAAGAGCATCTATTAAAAACACATTCTCAAAGGTAACTTTAAC
>NC_025698.1:1687732-1691848 GCF_000633955.1 Camelina sativa | reverse complement strand
TGTGTCAGGTTATAGAATACATGAAGACCGAAATCGCGGAAACAGAGGAAGGAGAAGAAGCGGCAACTATGTTGATTCGGCTAGCTAAAGAGACAGAGGATCTTGCTTTGCGAGAGCGCGAGTGTTTTAGTCCGATACTTAAGAGATGGTACATGGTTGCAGCTGGAGTCGCCTCTGTTTCGCTTCATCAATGTTATGGTTCCATCTTGATGCAATACTTAGCTGGTCGATCAACTATTACTAAAGAGACAGTTGAAGTTCTGCAAACGGCAGGGGAGCTTGAGAAGGTTCTTGTGCAGATGGTGGCTGAAGATTCAGAAGAATGTGAAGATGGAGGCAAAGGGCTTGTTAGAGAGATGGTTCCGTATGAAGTCGAATCAATTATATTAAAACTACTAAGGCAATGGATTGAAGAGAAGTTAAAAACAGTTCAAGACTGCTTGAGCAGAGCAAAGGAAGCTGAAGTATGTTTATCAAAGCTTTACTTGCAACTCAAGTATACAAAATGTATCATCTATTTTAACCATTCTTTGTTTTCTTCTTATAGACATGGAACCCAAAATCAAAATCAGAACCTTATGCACAATCTGCTGGAGAGTTGATGAAGCTAGCGAATGATGCAATCGATGAATTCTTTGAGATCCCGATTGGGATTACAGAGGATTTGGTTCATGATCTTGCTGAAGGTTTAGAAAAACTCTTCCAAGAATACACCACATTTGTAGCATCTTGCGGTGAGTTCAAGAATAAAAAATATGTCTTTTTTCATAGAACCAATCATTGGTGTTTGATTGGTGGTGGTTTTGTCAGGTTCAAAACAGAGTTACATTCCTACGCTTCCTCCACTTACAAGAGGTAACCGAGACTCAAAATTCGTGAAGCTATGGAAGAAAGCCACTCCATGTACTGCCTCAGGAGAAGAACTTAACCACCTCGGTGAAGCCTTACCTGGCAACCACCCACGTCCTTCCACTAGCCGCGGAACACAGCGCCTCTACATACGTCTCAACACTTTACATTTCCTAAGCTCTCAAATTCACTCCCTCAACAAAGCCCTTTCGCTCAACCCTAAGGTCCTCCCCGCGACGCGGAAACGCTGCCGCGAACTGACCAAGTCATCCTCGTATTTCGAATTCACTCAAGCGGGAATTGAATCTGCATCCCAACATGTCTCCGAGGTTGCGGCCTACCGATTAATCTTCCTCGACTCATACTCGGTCTTCTACGAAAGCCTCTACACCGGAGATGTCGCTAACGCGAGGATCAAACCCGCGTTGAGGATCTTGAAACAGAACCTAACGTTAATGACCGCGATTCTCGCGGACCGAGCGCAAGCATTGGCGATGAGAGAAGTCATGAAGGCTTCGTTCGAAGTGGTTCTAACGGTTCTACTCGCGGGAGGACATTCCCGAGTTTTCTATCGAACGGATCACGATTTGATCGAGGAAGATTTCGAGAGCTTAAAGAAGGTTTATTGCACTTGCGGCGAAGGACTTATCCCTGAAGAAGTGGTGGATCGAGAGGCAGAGACAGTTGAAGGAGTGATTCAACTTATGGGACAACCAACAGAACAACTTATGGAAGACTTCAGCATCGTGACATGCGAGTCAAGCGGAATGGGATTGGTCGGGACCGGACAAAAACTCCCCATGCCTCCAACAACTGGACGATGGAATAGGTCGGATCCAAACACGATTTNCCTCTACATACGTCTCAACACTTTACATTTCCTAAGCTCTCAAATTCACTCCCTCAACAAAGCCCTTTCGCTCAACCCTAAGGTCCTCCCCGCGACGCGGAAACGCTGCCGCGAACTGACCAAGTCATCCTCGTATTTCGAATTCACTCAAGCGGGAATTGAATCTGCATCCCAACATGTCTCCGAGGTTGCGGCCTACCGATTAATCTTCCTCGACTCATACTCGGTCTTCTACGAAAGCCTCTACACCGGAGATGTCGCTAACGCGAGGATCAAACCCGCGTTGAGGATCTTGAAACAGAACCTAACGTTAATGACCGCGATTCTCGCCGACCGGGCGCAAGCATTGGCGATGAGAGAAGTCATGAAGGCTTCGTTCGAAGTGGTTCTAACGGTTCTACTCGCGGGAGGACATTCTCGAGTTTTCTACCGAACGGATCACGATTTGATCGAGGAAGATTTCGAGAGCTTAAAGAAGGTTTATTGCACTTGCGGCGAAGGACTTATCCCTGAAGAAGTGGTGGATCGAGAGGCAGAGACAGTTGAAGGAGTGATTCAACTTATGGGACAACCAACAGAACAACTTATGGAAGACTTCAGCATCGTGACATGCGAGTCAAGTGGAATGGGATTGGTCGGGACCGGGCAAAAACTCCCCATGCCTCCAACAACTGGACGATGGAATAGGTCGGATCCAAACACGATTTTGCGAGTTCTTTGCTATAGAAACGATCGTGTCGCTAATCAATTTTTGAAAAAATCGTTCCAATTGGGAAAACGAAGATGACACAAGTTATTCAAAAATATATTAAAAATGTCATCTTCCTCTATCCTATGATCTGTTGTAATTTGTATATGTGTTTCGAGATTTAAGAGTTACAAAACAAAGTTGCTTGTTCGTTAGTAAATGTTTTTTTTTGTGGTTTTAGACATAAAACCCGGTTTAGAGATAACCGAGTTACAACAGTGTGATAATCAGAACGACGTCGTACCGCCCATTATATCCTCTCGTCCTCTTCCTTACCTGTTGACTGTTGTTGGCTGTAGCAGCGTTATCCTTTGTTTTAGATTCTGTAACAACAATGGCGACAATGGTGACGCAAGGGCCTTGGCTGAAGATTGCTTCCGTATCTCAGCCGAAATCAGTGGCGAAATCAACGGAATTAGGGTTTCTCACTTCTCAACTCAGCGGCGTAAGAATTTCATATGGTTACAGTGATGTCATCAATTGCATAGCTTTACCTTCCGCTCCCTCTCTTCTTCAACCCATCGTCGCTCGTACGCTTCTCTCCATTCTTATTCCTGACTTACTTTTATTAGGGTTCAACAATTTGTGTTATAAAGTTTGAATTTTTTTGGGGTTTCCGTTGTCTTAACATTGAGTAGAGTTCATCAATGCTTCGAGTCTTGAATTGCGAATAGGAGTTTATGAAAGATTTCAATTTTAAAACTGTTTTGGTATTATTGTCTCATGTGCGTCTCAGGACGAATCTGCCCTTTTACTGGGAAGAAAGCAAACAGAGCAAACAAAGTGTCTTTCTCAAACCACAAGACGAAGAAGTTGCAATTCGTTAACTTGCAATACAAAAAAGTCTGGTGGGAAGCTGGCAAACGTTTTGTCAAACTTCGTTTATCAACCAAGGCCTTGAAGACCATTGAGAAAAACGGGCTCGATGCTGTTGCCAAAGAAGCTGGCATAGATCTTCGCAAGAAGTAGAAACTGTAGATTCATCTAATGATGAGATGAGGTATGTTTCTGTAGTCTTCTTCTTTTTTGGCAATAGTTGAGCTTTGTCCCATTCTTGGCATTGTCCGGTTTGTTCAATCCCCAATGTCTAGTCCATCTCTTCTAGCATTGCCAAACTATTTAGATTATTTAAAGCAGTGATTTGAATCGTTTTTCAGTAGAGTCATTGAAATGGTAAAATGTTTCAAATCCAACTTTTGTAGCTCTTGTCACCAAATTGTTCTTGATCATTAAACCAGGATTTATCCTGTGATTTCATCACTTGGCAAGTGGGTTAACCATTTTGTTTATGAAACAAATAAGTTTTTTCTCTGTGGAACAGTTAAGAAAGACTGACGAGAGACAATTGACACGCAACATAGGTGACCAAAACCATCCTGTGTGTGTTTTAGTCTTTGTCGCTGATACTATCATTACATTTATCGACTGATTGAACAATAGGATTATCGGTTTTCCCTTTCGTCTTCTTCATCGATAGCTCTCCTCCACCTCCTGATCCTTTCGGCTTCCTATGACGTGTTGTAGACTTTCTAGTAGTAGAAGAACCGTCTGAAAGAGGGTAAGAACCTTCCATGTCATTGGCAACCGAGACAACACGCCTCCTCCTAACTGATGGATCATGCGATGAATCTATCGACCCGTGCCTACTCCTGTGGTGACGTCTTGAGTG
>NC_025698.1:1672992-1680825 GCF_000633955.1 Camelina sativa | reverse complement strand
TAGGTTGCATATCTGATGCTGATGCACTGCTGTTTCGCCTAGGTGGTGAACCGTTTTGTGAGACCGTCTCGGATTTACGCCTCGTCTTCTTATGCTTCGGTTTCTCAGGAGGAGGCAACAACTCTTGTAATCCAACTCCTTCTCCTATTTGATTGTTGTTATTGGCATCTCCTCGAGAAACTACTTGAGCATTCTCATTTTCTTGAGGTTTGAAGTCACCCATCTACATTTAAAAAAAAAAATATATACCAATGATGAGTATACTTTTACATACACGGTCGGCAAAATAAGTAGAATTTGTGTACAACCCATACCCAGCTTGGCGTATTATTGGTTGCGGGACCGTCAGATCCGATGTGGGCGATATGCTTCACATCTGTAGGAAACCCGATCTGCATATCCTTGTCTTTATCTTCGTCTGCAATTAGAATCTATCTTTATATATATATATATATATATATATATATATACAGAGTTGTGACTTGTATTACAAGAAAAGGTTATAATGTTGTTGTGAATCATTTTACGAGACTAACCGAAAATTTGAGTAATGTAGCGAAGGCCTTTAAGAAGGCCTTTCACGGTCGCCATCTCGGGAGGAATGGTTTCCGGTTAGAACTTCAGATGCTGTAACTATGTGAATGTGCCAAACCCTAACAAAGAACAAATTTAAACATCGAACGAGATTAGAGAGAGTTCAAACCTCGATGGTATTGATTTTCATGTTCGAAATAATTNCTTAGGTTGCATATCTGATGCTGATGCACTGCTGTTTCGCCTAGTTGGTGAACCGTTTTGTGAGACCGTCTCGGATTTACGCCTCGTCTTCTTATGCTTCGGTTTNAAACTGGAAAGAAAGAGAGAGAGAGAAGGAGAGAAAGAATAGGTTTCAGACAAATTCTTGGTTGAGAGAAGACGAAGAAGAAGATCACTATATTTTATTTAACCCAAAAAAAAAAACCTTGTCAAGGCTATTATTTTTACTGTTTATATATATTTTAAGAACTAATTTTTCGTTGGTGGTTAAAAATTAAAAAAGAACTAGTCGACGAGAGGTTTTTACGGGCCGAGAGGAAGAAGACAAGACCACTCTCACTCACACAAAAGTTCTTTGCGTAATCGCATTTTGACAAAACTAGTTAACAACAACAACATTTGCTTTTGTCAAGAAGCCTAGATACGGTACATTAAAACTACGCTGAAAAGATATAAGATAGATTGCATAAATTTAAACTCAGACTTGCTAAGATATCAATGCAATCTGTAGCCTCTTTACCATCTTCTATTTTCTAATCTGTTAAGTTGTCTACTTTGATTGTTCCATATGTAATTATTTTAATATATATCTCCAAATTGAAATTAGTCTTCCAAATATATTGTCTCATTTTTATGTTAATTGTCTATTTATAATACTCCAAAAGTTAATATAAATTTCCATAAAGAAAAACAGTTTCACCTATCTGATGTCCATTCATTAAATTATTAATATCACTATTATTACCTTGACATATCTGGCACTATACAATTGGCTAAATTATTCACAAATTTCATTTAAATGTTATAAATGATATATATTTTTACTAATTAATAAATTAGTAATTTTTTTCTTTTTTTTTCTGATAGATGTATTGACAAATATTTTTGAGATATTATAAAGTTGACTTCATTAATATATTAAAAAAAAACTGAAAACTTGAATGATATAATAGTCTAAAGGAAGTTATTTCATCTGCATTTTATTTAAAATTTATCAAGTTTAGATATGATGATATTTAATAGACTCATTAAAAATTATAATGACTTGGTATATTACACTGGTACTTAATTATTCTTTTCCAAGAGTAATATATTAGTAATTTAGTACTAGTATCCGTGTAATTATAAGAAGATAATATATGGCGTCATTTATTCAAATTAATTGTTATTAATTCATCTTTACTTTCTTTCAATTTAAATATTAGCTTCCATATATTAATTATTAATAAAAACAATTTATTAATTTGGACTGTTAACTCTTCAATGTATATATTATTAATTTATTATAACAGTAATATTATAGACCCAAAAAATAAGATTTTATAAACAAATGCATATAAATGAATGTCAACATCAAATCAGCGTCCAAATCTGTTAAATCAAATCACACTGTCTTCTCTCTTCTGGAATGGCCAAGGAGTATAAATCTAATATACGATAAAAACATGTTACGTTCCTAAATTAGTTATAAAATGTGATAATTACTCTTGCAAACTAACTTTTGAAAGTGGCAAAGGAAGCCCCAAAAAGTGGCATATAATCTTAAGCCCCAAAAATGTGTATACAAACTATTTCTTCACAACACATAAGGCACATACACTTGTTGTTTCTCCGTTTGAGTTGTACGTTCTTTAATCTAATAATAAATATACTTGTACGCACTTACTCAATTTAGTCATGAATCTCATAATAAATTAATAATCATGGTCAAAAGATATAACAAGAAAATATGGTGAAAAATGAAAAACACAATAATATCCGAAAAGAAACACAAATATAATACACTAATCAGTCCAAAGAACTGTTAAAACAACGACAACAAAGACATAGCACTTATCATACAATCCTAATTTTCTCCAATCGAGAATCATATTTTTCTTGTTTTATTTTTATTAATTTAACCGGACAAGTCTACTACAAAAGAGTCATCATAGGCTCATAGCCTTAATGACAAGTCGATGTAACTCGAGTTGGTTCCACCGTTCTCCGTCACAGTTTCCTCCGGTCTCCGTTGCTCCAGCTGGCAAAGAAGCGGCAGCGTACGGATGCATTCCAATGACGTCTCCTCCGGAAAAAGATCTATCAGCTTCGGCGTCTTCGATATCTTAGGCGTCTTCAGCAGCAAAAACTTATATTTCCTGGCCGGAGTCATCATAGCCGCCGGCGCCGGTGGAAACCCTTTATGAAAGTTCCCTTGATCATCCAAATAACCACTACGGTAGTAATCCAAATGAGTCCTCGCCTGAAAAGCAAGAGGATTAGGGTTCCGGTTCCGGTTCATGAGCTGGTTGGAGTAGTGGCGGAAGGTGGTGGGTGAAGCGGCGGCTGGGGAAGAGAGGGTGGGGAAATGGCGATTGGAGTGAAAAGCGTTGATGTGTGCGATTAGGTGTTGTGGTGATATGAAGACTCGCTTACAAACTCCGCATTCTTGGGGCTTTGAATATGGCCTCATTAGGTTTGATGCTTTGTATTAATGAGAAGATGCAAGAGAAAAAAAAAATGAGGGATGAAGAACCTAAGACACATCTATTTCAACTATATACACAAGTTTTATGAGTGAAAAGGAGAAGAGCTGACGCCAACTAAGACTACTATATGAGGAAATATATTTTTCCATATGTGTTATTTTTGTCTTACTTTTGATGATGATGATGACGATGGATTTATTATCTATAATATCATGCATGCATTTCGTTTACCATGTTCTAATATCATGCATGAATTTAGTTCAGGATTTTTTTCTGTAAATGTTTTCTATAAAGAAAATGAAGATATATAGATAGGTATATCTAGACATATAAAGTAGTCAAACATTGTAAGGAAAAATTTAAAGGTAAATACAAATTAAAATTTAAGAATAATGATTGTTTTCGTTTTGGGAAGGATACTAATTAATGGGAAGTTGATTATTTTGTTGGAAATTAATCAACCACTTTTAGGAAAAACATTTTTTTAATTCAAATACACATTATGCAGTTCTTTGCTCCACTGTAAAGTCTGTATATACAGCTTTCTATATATTGGGAAAATCCTAATTAGTTTTAATCATCTATTCTGGTATATATTAACTAATTGAAATGAATTCTGTGCTTATAGTCTTCCTTCAACGTGAAATATTTCATTTTATGATGTTATCTATCCCAAATTTGTGTTATCTATGTGTCTTTGAATTTATTTATGGGATTTATTTGCTTATGCGGAGAGTATCAGTCATGGTCAAATACAAAAGTGACGGTCCGCACAATTATTTCATATAATACTAGAAATATTTTCAGAACCGTCTTTGTTTATGAGAAATTGCTAAATTAATTAGTAAGTTCCGTGATCTAATTTTTATATAATATAATTATCATGTTCTCCAACGATGTAATCTAATTATCATTTTTTATAATCTAATTACTTTGTAATATATTTCTCCAAGGATGTAATTAACGACAAAAAAAAAATACTTTGTAACAAAACTTCACCAATATACTTAATAATCAATTGTCACACGTTTTGTATATTATAATGGTTAGTTGTACATGAGATTTTATTCCATAGACAAAAAAATTATTTCTATGGTTATTGGTCCAGTTAACATGTAATTACATTATTTTATTTGAATTCTTAATTCATTTTTCATTACTGTAAAATTTAAACTGGATAATATGAAATAAAAGTAAAGTAAAGTTATATTTATTTCCTGTTTTACCACTCCATAATTGTTTAGAGAAATTAATTTAATTAATAATTTCTTGTTACAAGAATGATGTATATGACTTGGTTTCAAATTCTTTAGAGTTGATACACATTTAAACGCACCATTCAATACATTGGTGGTATAGAGAAATATATAAATTAAACAAAATACATATGAACAACACTGATGATCGTATAAAGTAAAGCCATGTATAAATTATATATATCACATATCTTTAAACAAATCATGTATGTTTCTTCCTTAATAATAATTTCTCAAACAAAGATGGATAAAAATATGAACCAACTGTGAATCTGGCGGGATGCAAATTTCAGCCAGTCACTTCCTCTTGCTGTTCCCAATACTGAGGAGCTCGAGGCTCTGGAGCGTAATGTCACGAGCAGTTCTTGCTGGAGCAGCCTTCATAGCTAAAGATGAGGATGAAGAAGCGAACTGGGTCCTCTGAGTTGTAGAGGACCGACCATTGTTTGGGACGAGTCTACTCAATCGATTCTCTGTGAAATCAGCCGAGGAAGTGGCTCGAACACTTGACCCAGCAACTGCTTTTCTTGTTAAACTCTGGTTCCTAGATAAAGAGATTGGCCTCTCCTGGTTTTGCTGATTCAACCAAACAAATAAAGGTACTTTGTGTGAAAATTCACAAAATGTATTCAACAAACATAATTAGGACAATTTCAGTCTTGGATCTTGAGGTTTATGAAAAAAGGAAATAGAAATGTTTCTCTTTTTTTATGTACAATACTAACCGTATCCTTGGATGCAAGAACATTCTCCGAGGTTCTTGGTCTACTAGATCGATCAGCTTGAACGCCAGTTCCTGAACCATTTCTTATAGTGTATGCCTCGAAAACACCTGAGAACCTCTCGCGACTGTCCTGCCCAACTGTATATAGTTAAGAGGAAAGTTTGTTAATATCTAAGTTCCTTCAACAAGCGTTAAAGCTGTGTACCAGTTCCTGAACTGAATCATTAATTTTAAGCATGGCATAACAATCTTTAACCAGAGAGAAGACAGTTTAATTTAGCACAAAACCAAATCAAGTAAACGCAGAATAAGAACAGTTACAAGGAAACTTGGGCCAAGAATAAAGAGTTACTCTACCAGTGATTGTAAAGTTAAGAAATAGTATGAAGCAAAGCAGGTTTTTTAAAAGCTAATGCTTACTTGAAGGCTTCTCCGCTTTGTCGGTAGATGGTACTGGATAATTCATAGCAGGTCTTAAGCTTGGCTATTGGAACAGAGGAAAAGCGTGAGACGGTTGATACTCTATTTAAAAATGATAACAATTCCGAAAATATAGCTTCAGAACAGACTTACTCTTGGTTTGGAATTGGAGCTGGAACTGGAGCCAAACTGTGGATACCTCAATATTGTCCAATCGAATACATAGTCAAATTGATAACCTGCAGATATAAGAATCAAAGCAATTTCTTGAGTGTTTTTTTTGGTTAAAGTTATATAAAAATAAGCACAGCAGCAGATAAGTATTTTCGACAATTTCCTAACCTTCTCGGATAAACAGATCTCTGAAAAGCCTCTTTAGGTATGAATAATCTGGTTTGTCTTCAAACCGTAATGAACGCACATAGAGAAAATACGATGTGAACTCAGGTGGATAGCTTTTACAAAGGACCTGCCAAAGGCAATTTTAAGGTTGTAATTATAAACGCCGAACATCTCAGAAGGTTAAGATTATCTCTAGTACTTCAATAGTACAACAACTTCAGAACTTAAGTCAATAAACCATAGAAGTTTTTTAATTAATGGACGAAAACAATACCTCCACTGGTGTAAGCCTCTTCTTTTCACTGATCTTGTCATACTTCTGCTTTTTGGTGCCTGCACGAAGGCCTTGCCAAGGGAGGCTGAAACAGAAATTAAGGATCAGGAACAAGTTTCATAATAGGAAGACAAGAAAGAAAAGAAAAAAACACACAGGTTTATCACTTTACCTTCCTCGAAGAAAATACATAAGCATATAGCCAAGAGATTCAAGATCATCCCTTCTGCTTTGCTCTGTGTAAGAGTAATTATATTAAAATATTAATTAAGGAACTGAGGAGTGACAAGTCCTCTCAACTACATACAAACTGATGGAGAAAGCAAAGAAAAATAGTGAGAAGCAGGGATAAAACTCACCAATTCCAAGATGGGTATTGACACTTGCATATCGAGCTGTCCCTGTAAGATTCTTGTTTTCCCTAAGAAGTAAAACTCTCGATTAACAAAGTGACATTCACTTAAGAAAACAGGTGTACTTTGGCAGTTTCATATGGGTAGAAGTTTGTGAGTTGAAACACGAGCTGTATTCTCTAAACATGAGGAGACAAAGTGTGTACCTGTATGGAATATGCTTGTGTGTTTGAAGATCTCTATACTTTTTCGCAAGCCCATAGTCAATGATGTACACCTGCAAAGGAAGAAACAAAGATAATATAAACCAAATGTATCCTTGCTTGAAGCTCTCAGACAGTAGTCTTATAAAACTCACCTGGTTTGCTTTGCGTCCAAGACCCATCAAAAAGTTATCTGGCTTAATATCACGATGAAGAAACCCTCGTACATGCATATACTCGACTCTATTAATCTGGCGAAATTAAAATCGAAACCAAAGTGAACAACATGTAATCAAACAGTGTGGGAGAAGGCAGGAAAAAATATATGTATATACCATCTGGTCAGCGAGCATGAGAACAGTCTTTAGAGTGAAAGATCGACTGCAATAGTTGAAAAATTCCTCCATACTAGGGCCAAGAAGGTCGATCACCATACAGTTGAATTCACCCTCAACCCCAAACCATTTGATGTGAGGAATACCAGCTTCAATAACCAAAAAAAAAAAGAAAGGCATATATACATTAATAAACAGAAAGAAGACTGTAAGAATTGAAGTCGAGAGTGAACATAAAACACAAAACCTACTTCCTCCTTGGAGAAGCATATAAAGCTTTGACTCGTAATGAAGCTGAGGATGCCTAGCTCGGAGAGGTTCCTGCGTGAAGAAGCACATATCAAAATCAAGTTTATACGCTAAGACAAACAAGGAACAAGAACTAAGCACATAAACACTGCATTATATATCATAAAGCTCAACCCTAATATAAACAGTGATGATTAAGAGAGAAAATAATAATGAACTTACGAGCTTAACAGCCACTTCTTCTCCAGTTTGTACATTCACTCCTGAAACAAAACAAATCCAAGAGTTGGGAAAAGTAGAGACATAAACAAAGGGAGAAGAAGAATATCTATATTAAAAAAAAAAAGAAAAAGAAACAAACCAAGGAAAATTTCACCAAAGGAACCACTTCCAAGCTTTCGTCCGAGCTTGAACTTACCACCTACCACACGATCCATTATCTATCTCCTTTTA
>NC_025698.1:1668259-1672497 GCF_000633955.1 Camelina sativa | reverse complement strand
AAAAAAAAAAAAAAAAAAAGTAGACTTTTTTGTTCTCCCAATTTAACACAGATCACAAATCGCGTCGCCTAAAAAGCCGATCGAGTGGATCCTAAAAGACCCTTCTTCTAGTTATAAGAATGATCACAAAAGCACAACAAGGAAAACTAAAAAAAAAAACCCCTAAGAAACAAATTCACAAAAAAAAAAAAAGGAAGCTTTTGATGCTTGGATGAATAACCCAAATCGATTTTTAACCTAAATACTTAAAAAGCTTGTGCTACAACCAAACTGAGATTAGTACAAATCTACTACACCTAACCATCATCATCATCGAGCAAAAAAAAAAAAGCTTCAGACTTCAGATCAGAGCAGCAAAATCAAAGAATCTTTCTTCAAGAAATTAGAAAGAAGAAGGACGAAATAAAAACGCGGCGAGAAAAAAGTTATCGTTT
Organism: Camelina sativa; assembly: GCF_000633955.1. Lineage (NCBI taxonomy): Eukaryota > Viridiplantae > Streptophyta > Magnoliopsida > Brassicales > Brassicaceae > Camelina > Camelina sativa. The sequence goes on along the minus strand of NC_025698.1, from coordinate 1,672,063 downwards.
TTTGAAGATGGAGAAATCTGATATGGATAGACCTGCCTGAGTGATTTTACTTTTTTTTATTTCTAGGAAATTTCACCAAAAAAAAAAAAAGTTGAGATTTTTTTTTTAAATTTTATTTAAATAAATTTTAGCCTCATCTTGAATGAATTAGACAAGAAAGGTCAACAACAACCCTTTGCTTAAGTTGCGTACTTAATTTGTATAGATTAAGCTCTCTCCACATGCCTTAATTAATAATTTTTACATAAAGCTTACCCTATTTTTTTATTAATTATTTTGGCACTAATGGTAAAAAACATCTCAGTCACACCATATAATAACAACAACAAATATTCTTGTGTAAAATTACATATTTATTAAGTTTGGAATTGGATGCCCTTTTATTTCTTAACCATCACCACACACCTATCTATATTTAAACTGTCCATATATTATATACATAGGCTGATAGAGAATATATATATTATTTTTTTCCCCTTACTTTTGCGTCGGCATTATTAAATTCTCAAGTATCTCTATGCAATTTCCTCTGCACTAGAAAATAAATCTATTAATTTTTACTGTTTTCCCAATTTTATAACCAACCACATTGTTTTTATCTATTGTGAAATAAAAATAAATTAAGTAGATAACCACATTTTTGAAACTTTTTAATTGGAAAATGATGATTCTACTGGTTAATGTTTTATAAATTTATTTTCGTTGAACTACTCAAATTATGTGGACACATTTCTACATTGAATTTGTCAATAGTAATCTTCTTCTCTTGAAATCAAAAAGTCTATTTGGTATCTAAAAATTATTTTGTTTTACATTTTCTTCAAAAACTGTCAAACATATATATTGCCGACAGCAAGGATCATAGTTACACATTCTAACCAAACTTTAATATTCCAAGTAGTTGGAGAAAACAGAATTATTATAAACAGTTCGATAAGGTATCAATGGTTTCAAGAAAACGAAAGAAAAAAAAAACAATGAATAGTTTTAGTATTATATCATCATAATTCGCTTATGTCGTACAAATCAACTACAAAAATCAAAATAAATAAAAAAACTATATAAAAACTTGTGGAATTTAAACAATTTCTTTCTCTTTGTTTGTTTCTTGTGCTTTTGATAGTATGTTGTTTTACTCAGTGTCCCTAAGGCTTTCACTGGTGAGCCACAGTTTCTTCTGGACAATGAATACGACATTGTTCTCACCATCTTCATTCTCTTGGTCAAGTTCTGAACCTGTAGTTACCTTCTCTGACGCCAAAATCTCCCAATGCAAAGCCTGCATATACTTCTTGATTGATTCAACTACACTTTCCTTGTCTCTGATAATGACAAACCCTGTAGGTCTAAGAATCCGATCCATCTCGATCAATAGATCCTCCGCGCTGCATCTTTTGTTTCTAATGTCTGAAAATACTGTCCACGCATGCAACAGATCGTATGTTCGCGGGTATGTAGAGAAAGCCTCACACCTAACAGTAAAAAGGAATGGTGCATGGTGAGAAAGTGAACTATTAGTCACAAGTGATGGAAAGGTTTTGGTTTTTCGGGTACACGTACCAGTTATGATTAGTCCCGATTAAACCACGATCATAGATCAGTTTTAGAGTGTTGGGACCGTCGGGAGAGACAACGTTCATAACCCATACATCTTTATCTTTCAGAGCAGCTGCGAATGAACCCATATGAGCTTTCATGTCCATTATGTTCCTCACAGTGTTTGATTTGATCTTTGAGGACATCAGATTCCAGTAACTGTCCACTTGTTGTCTCCAAAGTTCCTGCAAACAAACCAATGAATGTGCTTTAACAATAAATATGTGGAAGAACCGATCTCAAGTAAGATCACTAGTTGCAAAAAGGTTGCCCGTGGTTCAAGTACCGTGTCCTTCTCAAACCTATCGGTTGAATAACCGAAATCCGCAAGACGGGGAGGAGATGAAGTCAATCTAGCTGGCCAAGGAGCTAACCCACTTCCCTTTGTTTTATGATCATCTGCATATAGAAAAACAGAACATGACTGAGACATATGGCATACAAAACTGAAACCAAATAACCAAATGCAGAGCAAACTTACGCTTGGAGTAAGGAGTGATGCAAGCTTCCATTAACACACCGGAAACCGCATCAGGATCAGCGTCTGAGCGACAAAGAGGAGGCTGTGTCCCGGGCTCTCTCTCCAAGTAACAGTCATTAGTCAAAGGTTTCTGCCAAATCACAGTTTGGTTTCTTTTAACAGCGATTCTCCAACACATTCTTTCAACAAGAGCACTCATCTCCTTCCATATCTTCAAATTCTCTTCATCTTGTGCGTAAGCTTCAGGAGACGAATAAGCGAAATAACCGCCAGGTCTTAGTACACGATCGAGCTCAAGAAGAAGGAGTCCATCTCTTTGAAGCCAATCAATCCTACATCGAGAACAATGAGCTAGCTCGAATGATCTGCTCGGGTAAGGAAGCCTTTTGGTACCTAAAACACCAAGATAAGCAGGGATCCCTCTCTCTAATGCAAACTGGATTTGGTTCTGGTGAACATCATTAGGTGCTAATGACATTGTGATTATATCAGATGCGAGAAGGTAAGCTCCAAAACTCGCAACTCCGCATCCAACATCAAGAACCGTTCTTAACCTTCCTTCGTCGTTCAATACATCGTTCGAAAAGTTAAGCATCTGCAAGTAGTAAAGTCATTAGAAACAAGTTATCACTAGAAGAAGAAACAAGTGAGGCAAAAAAACAAGTGAGGCAAAAAAGACGCTTACATTTGCCATTGATGCAATGTATTTATCAGCTCCGTAATGGAAATGAGTGCCTCCACCTGGGAAAGAAATTTTCTCGCCTTTCTCAACCATCCAATTCTGATCAGACTTCTCTTTTGCAAGGTGAGTGTGAGGTATGTTCGCTTTCCACACTTCATCTCTACTCTTAGGCCACTTAATAGGAACCTAAATTATCAATATATATAGCAAAACAATCAAGACAAGGTACCAGAGACGAATCAAATCAAAGCAACAAACAAAAAAAAAACAAATTGAGCACCTTGTAGCCAGATGGAGGAGGAATCAAACAATTGAACCGTCTTTCAGGAGGAGGACAATGCCGTTCGTAATGTTCCATCACAGATAGATCAAGCTTCAACCTCATTTGGTAGATGAAATTCCTATCTAAGCAAGGGATGATTTCCGAGTGTCGATCATCACAGACCTTTATAACATATATACCAAAAGAGTTAGCTTACACATAAAACATAACAAAATTGTGCAGTTACACACCAAACTTTTTGAGATATTGATGAAACAACTTACAGGGAAGCTTTTGGCAACAACAAGACTGTCTTCTGCATTGGTGACAGAATCATCCTGTTTGGCATCACCATTATCATCATCTCCACCCAAATAAGAAGATCCGAGTTTTCTCAAAGATCGTCCATATTCCAATGCTGATGCACCTTGGCTAGAGGAACCATAGTACATAAACAAGAAACAGACGAATAAAGCCACGACACAGACCGAAGCAATAAGCCGCTTCTTTTGGCCTCCATCAGATCTCCCTCTCATCATCCAAACGTAATTTACAACCAAAAGAGCTCTCTTCAGAGTCTAGTTAACAAAAAATGCTTTCCACACTCTTCTCTCTTTCCTTTCTGCACAAATCAAGAACAGAAACACTTATAAAGACAATGACTTTAAACAGTGTGAGAGATACTTTTAGTAAAAAAGGTTCGGTAAACAGCCACTAGAGCGCACTTAAACGCAACACACCATCATAAATTCAAAAAGCTGTTAAAAAAAAAAAAAAAAAAAA
>NC_025698.1:1665738-1667715 GCF_000633955.1 Camelina sativa | reverse complement strand
AAAATTCAATTAGATCTAGAGAGCAGAGTATAAGCTTTTAATGAAAAGTCTCACTTCAATTTCCCGGGAAAAGTAAAAACACCCTCATTGATTAACGAATGTCTCAATACGGATCTCAACACAAAACCCAGAAGATGGAAAGATGGGAAAACTCACCGACCAAGAAGAGTTGGCCACTGGTACTGAGGGAGAGATCCGAGAATGGGAGAGTGAATGAAGTTGTATTGTTTCTTTTGGGGATTTAAAGTAACGATTTTTATGCCTATATATAAAATTGAATAAATATAAAATAAAAATAAAAACTTTATACTACAAGATTCAGATCTCGTTCTCAAGGTGAAATGATACCTTTTTTTCTCAGTGGCTAAAATGTTTTTATTTCCAAGAATAGGGAGAGAGAGAGAGATGTATAAAAGGTACAGTGTGTTGTGTTTCGTTGTAAAGGCTTTTTTAGATAGAAAAGGTCTCTCTCCATGTCCACAACTGTCGACTTGCTGTTATATCTTTTATTTTATTTTATGAAATATATTTTGGACCAATATGTTTATTTCGTATATATATAGTTACCGCAATAAAAACGACTTTATCGCCAATTAGATTCGACATTATAATGCGTTTTCAGTTTCATCACTAATAAACAAACCCACACGGTGTTTAATGTTTATCTTCTTCGGCTTTTTATTTAATTCTTGCAAAACAATTTACGTTTGATATGGGATCATCTTTTTTTTTTTGTCTTTCTCTTTTGCTACATAATGAAAAAAAAAAGTTGTGACGAGAAAAATAGAGTTGCCTATTGGGAGAAGTCACTGTCATTGACACGGAATAAACAAAAAAAAAGACTGTGAACGCGTTTTTGTATTCATTGTGTCGGTCATTACTGATTAACCCCAAATTGGTGACCGGTGATTTTATTATTTAACCATGCTTGCAACTTGTATTATTGTTATTCGATTTATATTAAAATTAATATCGTCCGTTCGACACACTCGTCAAAACCTGAAAGGTGGATGACCGACGACGACGAGATCTAGATCTGACCCATTAATTGTGTTCTCACTTCCCTAATTATTTTGAGAACTATAAATATTTTTCCCTAATTAGGTTCTATATATCTGGAAAAAAGTTATATGATTGATTTGACTAAATTAATTAGTTTTTCTCGTGAAATATGTACAAACTTTGATTTTGAGTAGATGAAAAAGAATACAACTTTTGATTAATATTTTTCTAAAATATCGGCACAAAAGCTTGATTTTAGTGTCACTTCTTGCTCTGCTTCTTTCGTTCACCTTCCACTGTACTGAAATGTGTACTGAAATGTTTGGAATTTTGATCAAAGTTAGCTAAATATAATAATAAGGTGTTTAATTTTAACATTTGTGCTTTGATTAATTAAAAGTGACTAAAACTACTTTGACTTATGTGTTTGAATGATAATTGCGGTCAGACAATAGATACCGTTATGTTGGTCCAATACAGTTTGTCTCTATCTCTGTTTTCTTTGAATCCGACTACACTTGTTGAAAGATAAATAAAAAGCGATTTATTGTTTTGCACATTCTGATTATCTTGCTGATTTGTTCATTCCGCTGCAAGTCCGTCCCGCTCCAACCGATGCAACCATTCTCACACCCTTATTATTATTCAATTATGATTATTTCAATAAAGTATTATTATTCACTTATGACTATTTCAATAAAGTCTATTCCAATAATACTAAAAATGGCAGTGTGACGAAACAATTGCGGAACACCGACGGTTTTTATCCTAAATTGTTTTCGGCTAAGTATTTTTACTAAAGTTTTTCGACTTAAATGTTGAAATGCTATTCAACTTCGCAACTGCGCAACTTCGCCTAGTCGTGTTTTTTACTCAAGTGTTTGTTTGACTAGGACTCAGATGAGTCGTTTTGGTTGGGAAAAAATGTTTCGAACTTTTAATAAAAAAAAAAAAAAAAAAAAAAAATTTTGAAAA
>NC_025698.1:1663133-1665589 GCF_000633955.1 Camelina sativa | reverse complement strand
AAAAAAAAAAAAAAAAAAAAAAAAATGTTTCGAACATTTTGAATTTAGTAAAAAACTAGTTGAATTAAACTCAAGTGCTTTTAGAGACTAAGTGGTTCGCTAAATTTTGACTAAAGTGTTTTTTGTTTATGAAGTGTTCTTCAGAATCAGGTTGATGACTAAGTAGTTTGGTTTTACTACTAAAATGGGTTGCATCGATTTGGTGTTTATTAAGTGTGTATTTTAGACGTGGGATTATTATTATGAATAAGTGCTTCGACTAATTTTTTACTAAAGAGTTAAAATTCTGCGTATGTTTCTATGATTTCTAGGCCTTTTGATGATTTAGTGTTTCGACTACATGTTTCAAAATTCTGACTAAGGCGCTTCAACTAAGTGAGTTTGCATAAAAACAAATGTGTTTACTCTAAAATATATTTTGATATTTGTGTTTCCGAGTTTTTAAAAGTAGAGATTTTAAGTTTGGTTGCACAAAAAAGTATAGAATTTACAGTAAAAAATATGCTTCGAGTTATATATATATAATACTAATTAATTATACTAAGAGTGTTTTAAGTGTTGAGCGTCTCGACTAAGAAGTGCTTTAACTATATCAAGTGGTGGTTTCTTGAAAAGCATTGAAAAACTAACCTCGAGGAAATTGCTATTTCTGTTTGGGTGTAAACGTGTGGCTTGAAAGCTTTGTTGTTGGCTTCGCGTAGTCCTCCTCGTCCAAATTCCTTGCAAAACAAAAATATTTTGATTTTATCAATACAAATCAAAGAAATTGTAACGAAAATATGAGGCTGATCATAGTATAAAACATTGCACCTAACCATTCAGCATTTTAATTAATCCATAGATTTCAAACGAAAAATCAACAAGAATAGCATAGAAATTATCAGCATAGGTGAAAAAAAACAGAGCAGAGTTTTACATTAAAAAATGCTTCGAGCGTGTGTTGAGTGTTTCGGCTAAGAAGTGCTTTTTAACTAACTATTTGTTGATGATACAAGTGGTGGTTTCTTGAAAAAACTAACCTCGAGGAAACTGCAATCCAAGTTTCTTGGTTTGGGTAAACGAGAGCCGTGGGAAATTGTTGCTGGCTCAAAAGCTCTATCCTCCTCATCCGAACGACACCTTGCAAAAAAAAAAAAAAAACATTATTTTAATTAATACACTACTATCTATATAAATCAAAGAAATAATAACAACGAAAATATATATATGAGGCTGGTTCATAAGTTTTAAACGAAGTATCGACAGAATATCATAGAAATCAAAATTAACATTAACATAGGTCAAAAAACAAAGCACTAAGAGCCAGGAGAAGTAATCCGAGTGAAATAAACCCAAACAACATGCCAAAAAGACTAGAAATATCAATTATTAAATAAAACGTATATCAAAAAAGTAACTCACTGTAAAATAAAAAGAGGGCTGAGTTTTGGCAGTTGGAGCCTTGGAGGTATGAAGTTTGGCTGAGTTTTTGCCGCCGGAGATGAAGAGAGAGAGAGAGAGGCGAGGAGAGGCTATAAGTTTATATTTACATATTTTGGATTGTTTAGCTGTGACAAAAAGGCCGTGTATATTGCTTACTATATATAGATAAAAATTGTACCGTTGGGGAAAATTACTAACGGATAGTTTTGGAGTTCGGAAGTAAAAAATGTCAGCTTTGACGTCATTAGTTACCGTTTGGGAAAATTACTAACGGATAGTTTTCGAATTCTGAAGTAAAAAAAGTCAGCTTTGGCGTCAGAAGTTACCGTTACATCCCAACGGCTAACTTACAGTTACTTTCGTCCGCTGCTTTTGAAAGTGTCTTCTTCTTCCTGGGCTGTGTTGAGATCGGCCCAACCCATCAGTTATTATTTTTACAACAAGATTAATGGATAAACTGGAATTGGTTAAGGTCCATTATAGAATCACTAGAGAGTTGAAACGTTTGCAACTGTGGTTCATTATATGAGACTCTGAGAGTGTGTATAACCCATATCGAGACACACAACAACTGTGAAAAAACAAATTCATGCTAAATTAACTTATAGATGTTCACTTTGAGGTCACAGTCACACAAATGTTTGTAACTGTGGTTCATTATAGTGTGTGTAACTGTATCATATCAACTGAAAAAAAAAAAAAAAAGACAAATTCATGCGAAACTAACTTATGGACGTTCATGGTGAGGTCACACAAACTCATTAGAAACCTTTTTGTTTTTTTCAAACGAAAGAAGGGTCTTTGAACCTTTTGAAAACAGCGTCGATATCCGCCAAAACTTCTGGCGAAAACGGCCGCTCTGTCATCAGAAAAGCATCAATGTCCTCTTTTAGTTGCTCTACCGATGTGGCCCCAATGATCGTGCTCGTCACAAAGGGCCGGTCACGTACAAACCCGAGTGCTAACTCAACCGGAGTTAAACCGTGCTTCTTCCCCACCTCAATGTATTGTATGGTTGCTTCCTGACATCGGAA
>NC_025698.1:1629260-1661272 GCF_000633955.1 Camelina sativa | reverse complement strand
GGTGAGGTCACACAAACTCATTAGAAACCTTTTTGTTCTTTCAAACGAAAGAAGGGTCTTTGAACCTTTTGAAAACAGCGTCGATATCCGCCAAAACTTCTGGCGAAAACGGCCGCTCTGTCATCAGAAAAGCATCAATGTCCTCTTTTAGTTGCTCTACCGATGTGGCCCCAATGATCGTGCTCGTCACAAAGGGCCGGTCACGTACAAACCCGAGTGCTAACTCAACCGGAGTTAAACCGTGCTTCTTCCCCACCTCAATGTATTGTATGGTTGCTTCCTGACATCGGAAGAAAAATAATATTGACCTCAGAACCTTTCACCGCGTGGCTTTTTACAACTACATTCAAGCTGATAGCAGTTTCTTAATTGTTACACTACATAAAAAGATGCAAGCATAGTTGGATCAAGAACAAACCTTGGCTAGGGATCCCTTGTAACGTTCCATGTATCCTGGGAAAAGATTTAGCCTTGCATTTTTTGTAGTTTCAGAGTCTGGAGCCAAGTACTTCCCAGACAACGAGCCACCTCCAAGAGGGGAGTAAGCAAGCAAGCCAACATTGCAATTTTTTGGGTGGCATACTTCTACCAGATCAACTGTGATTTTAACCCAAAACAACAAAATAATTTTAGAGCATCCTCCTACACTCTTGCTCTCTAGGTTTTCAGAAATATATTTTACCTTCGAACCGGCATCTAACTAGCAAGCTGTAACCATTCTGGATGCTCACAATCTTTGGTAGTCCTTCAAGTTTGGCTGCATTAACAAACTCCATCACTCCATATGAAGTTTCGTTCGAGACACCGATGTAGCGAACCTGTTACAAAATTCGAGGAACACTTCAAAATTCTGTGTTCGAGGTTTACAGTATAACATCTGATTATTAACGAGTAGCACTACCTTTCCTTCGTCTACGAGATCCTTCAAGGCTCTTAGTTGTTCAGCAAATGGTACACTTGCTCTCCATTTCGACGTGTCATAGTAAAAATCACCGAAGAGTGGTACATATCGATCTGGCCTGGACTGAAAAAAAATTCAGTATCATGATTTTGAGACATTCGATGATGAATATAGAGATACTATGCCTATGGAATGGCGAAAAACTTTCTCAAACAATGTAGCATATGAATTAGGCTTAGACCACAAAATAAGGCGATGTTACCAGTGTATTTGAAGCAAATCAATGTAATCAGTACCAAGGCGCTTAAGACTTTTCTCAACACTTTCTTTGATATTAGCAGCATCTACACGCAGAACCTCACCACTGTCCCTTATGTAACTTGATCTTTCTGAGTATCCACATACTTTAGTTGCCAAAACAATCTGTTCAAAACAAAAAGAGAACATCAATAAAAAAAAATTAAAGCTTCAAGGAGGTTTTGCCGATTTAGAGAATATACTTGACAAAGACAGTGATGACTTCAAACACGAAGGGTAAAACTTTGCTAACAGTTATATATATCAGGTAAGAACTTCAAAGAGTCAAAGTCAGTATAAACTGGTTCCAACTCAATCCAACAGAATCCAAGAACTGCAAACACTACAATATGCAACCAAAACATGAAGGATGGTGATACCTTGTCACGTTGCTGAGACTTCAACCAGCTACTGATATAAAGATCGGTTTTTCCTTGAGTCTCCTTCTTCATCGGTATAGGGTACTGAAATAATATATGACTAAATAAATTAAAAAATTACCACAACAAATCTACACGTCTAAGCAAGTGCCAGAAAGCTAAACACAAGTGTTAAAATCTTATCAACTAAATACATATCTCATTCTGTAGATTCTTACAACAATACTCAAGTTCCCTCATCAAAAAAGCATTAATCAAGAGCTGCACTATAAACCAGAGCTCACCCACCATGGAGAGACATGGCTTAAAATGACATTTTCCACAAACCAAAAACTTCCCTATATCACAATACATGTGTTTATTATATATAAGACAGGGCAGAGAAGATATATATTTCTTTAGTTCATATATGCATAGTCAATAATCAAAACACATATACATAAAGCAAAAAAGATTCAAACTTTTTTCACCAAATTTGAAGAGAAATATGAACAAATAAAGATTTTTAAAAGAAAAAAAACTCACAGCTTCAGCAGTGTCAATACAGTTGATGCCCTCTTCAATTGCATAACTCAACATCTCATGAGCTTCTTTCTCATTATTTTGCTCTCCAAATGTCATCTGGAATTCGAAAAAAAATTCACATAAAACTTGCAATAATTCTATAAAGTAACCAAAACTAACAGTGCCAACAAAAAATTTGAATAAAAGAGATTCATCCTTACAGTGCCAAAAGTAACTTCGCTGATGTTAAGATCGGCGTCTCCTAATTTCCGGTACTCCATTGCATTCTTCTTCTTCGTCGACGCTTTCACCACAGCCGAAGTTCTCCTCCGAGCATTCGGTGATGGAGTTACACAACGACGCGTGAAGGGAACGAAGCCTCGAATGTAGTCAGTGCTGTTGCTGCCGCTGACCGTCGGAGTAACCGTTGAGAAGGTGACGTAAGATGACGCCATACCGGGGATTGTGGTGGACGTGGTTTTCGCCTTATCGCCCTACACCATATGATGATGATTCACGGTTTTGTAAACTATGGGCTTAAATTATTTTGGGCCTAATCTTAAAAGGCCCATAAAATATTTAATGCATAGTCTTTGGTTGTACCGTTGATCGATGAAATTTAGGTCAACTCTTGTTTCGTTGGATTTGATCGTATGCGTTTGCTAGATCTTGACCTTGCTAGGTTCGAATTACATCGAACACACTAGGATTCTTATAGTCATCTTGCTTCAAGCATGAACCATCCTGTTGTCTTTCTGTAGAAGTTGACCATCGATTGATTGAGTTGCTCTCATATCTGATTTTGGGATGGATTATATATAGTTAGACATATAAACAAACTGTTGTGGTTATGCAGGACAAATTGGGTACGCGCACAAATTGGTCAGCACCAAGCATGATTCCCCTTGCAATCATAGGGACAGAAAACGTCCACGCACCAGTCTCTTATTAATCCATCCACTTAAAATTTTCCTTATTCCCCACGTTTCTCTCCCAGTCTCCCACATTCCCACAACCAACAAACTAACAAAAACCTCTATATAGCCTTAAACCCCAAACACTATCCAAATTTCCTCATCAGAATTAGTTAAAAGAGAGAGAGGTAACGATCGGAGGTTGTGTTCGATCTCAGGAGAAGAAAAATGTGTTGTGGAAGGATTTGCATGCTATGCACATTCCTTGCTTTGGTGGTGATCGCTATAGGTTTGGTCTTTCGTTTTGGTGTTTTCAAACACGAATTCCACAAGATCCATGAAACTATTCGTCTAGATTGTGATCCGAGACTCGGCTGCACTGACGGTAGCCGCCGCGCTTACGGTTTCATAGCTCCTCCAAACAGATTCTAGTTGAGAAGGAAGACATAAGCTCAGCTTATAGATTTAGACGTTGTATTAATTATTCATTCTCATTGGTTATTGTATTGGATTTCGTCTTGTGTCTTTCTTTTTGTCTTTATGTTTAATTTCTAAATTCGAATGTTTGTTATTTAGTGATTTGATGATAATTATCATATCGCTTTGAAATTTATTTAAACGATGTCTTTCTCTATTACGAGCCCACTGTGAACATACACGATCTATAACCTAAATAAACAGTTATAGCACCGGGAATTTCTTGTAGCAAAAGCAACACCCTGAGTTACTTATAAGATTGGAAAGATACATAGCTTACATAATTATGAATCCTGGTATAAGAACTCTGGTTCATAACTCTGGTTCTTTTATAATTTGGAATTGTTTGTTTTGATGATCTTCGATCATCCCATTGAAGTCTATGTAATCGGTCACACACACGTTCTACCTAACTAGAGGTTTTTTTTTCTTTTTCTTTCGGAGCTCAAGCAAAACCTACAAATGGCTTGTACAGCCGCCTGTCGAGCATCTTAACTAATCAGCATTACACAACTAAAAATTCATCCCATCACGCAGATGGAAGCCTTTCTCTATGATTGTCCCATTGTTACATAAGCGTTCTAACCTAACTAAACAATTAGAGCATTAATACCTTTTTTGGGAGCTTAAGCAACTTTCTCAACTTCAAACCAAGCCCGTCGGGATCTTATCTCTTGATCACATTACAAAATTAAATGTTCAGTTGGTAAATTAAAATCGAGGATTCTGTCGAAAAAATCTCTTTCTTCTCTCCCAGTACAAACCGCCTCATTGACACCAACGAGAAAGACAAAAAGAAAACGAAAAAACTTCTATATATATATGAACGATTATTATTTTTTTTTTTTTTGGCATCTCAAATTCTCAATGGTCGGACAAAAAGAGACAAATGACAAATCTCAAAAACACCAACTAAATGAAAAAATTCAAAAGATCTTGCAGAGGTTTTTATGTTTTTGTCTTCTATACGTACCCATTTGGTCTTTCGCCGCCGCTACTCTTAGCTGTTCTTCTCTGCAGATCTGCTTCGTAGTGTTGGAACGCAGCATCAAGAGCCTGGCAAAGAGAATCGATTAAGATCAATTTTAAACCGGACTCTTGGTTTGGCTATATAAACTGGATATAGATGCAATAAGAGTTGAAAATATAAACTTAACCGAGACATAATGTAATACAACTCTTTCTGTATAAAACTAACCTGTTGCATTGGACGAACCAGTAAAGAAACCTGATGCCGGAGATCAGATTGCACTGACTCTTTCATTGCCTGAGTTACATGGAGTTATCAAGGAAACCGTACAGTATACCATATACAATAAGATTCGACTTCAATCTAATTTACCCAAATTTCATTTTCTTAAACGCATTGGTATAAAGAGATTAGGATCTACTATTCTACTGTTTTAACAGATATACTCCTAGTTGCTTATTTTGTCAGAAAGATGACGAATATCGAAGCTTACATCGAGTTTTGAATAAGTATTGGACATTGCATCCTTCAGCTTACCAACCTGCATAATAACAAAAACATCACAAGAACCCACAAAAGAGATTCGGTATAATAACTTGCTCTTGGTGTGTAATAAGTAAGATTAAATGTTCATCGAGAAAGCCTAGGAATCGATGTATGTAATTCTTGTATCGATGTATGTAATTCTTGTATCAAACTTTGGGATTGGGAGATTTGAAAATTACAATAAATTACCTTGGTATGAAGATATGGGGTCGTTATCGGATAAGATGACCAAAAATGTCTTAGTAATTCTTGTATCGATGTCCAATGCTGTAGATGAAAGAAGAAAGTCCTCTTATCCATAGGCATTACTACCCAATCTTCACTAATCAGTACATATAGAACTTCTTGTCACTTAGGACACTGGAAAATGTCGGACTTACGTGTAGAACTTCATCCTTAGTAGACTTTGGTAATCTGTCTAGAAAGCTCTCTCGTGGGTTCTTTCCAATTATATTTTTGGCAGTTGAGATAGTTCGGGTTAACGAACTGAAAACCTGAATAGGGTCGGCAATTTTTCGCTCAGGCAACAAAGCAATAAGTTATGGTTTCTTTAGTCAGCACACATTTTATTATGAGATAGAATAGCACCTCGAAGGAAACTTCAGGCTTAATCAACGGATCACTTAATCCTGTAGCTCTAATCTCCACAATGGATTCTTTTAGTAATCCATAAGCTTCATGGACATTTCTCTTTAATCCCTTTGCTCCTCTGGGTACATTGACGATGTTTCCTTGTTGAGATTCAAAGTAATCACGAGGATCCTGATTCCAAACAAGAAAGGGTAAGGGGATTAACGCAGCATCCATCATCAATTGTGAAAACCTTTATATTGGCAGAAATCCAAACCTTGATAGAAAGCGGGGCTAACGGGAAGTTTTGTGGTGCTTGAAGATCTTCCATTCCTGCTACCCGGGACATTCTTTCCAATCTCTCCTGATTAGCGTCCTTGGTGGTCTCCCCATCAGCTTTGCTTACTAACAGGGGTAAAAATAGAGATGGATAGCAAGGTCAGATGAATATAAAAAGTGGCATTGCCCATCGATTAGCACAGTAAAAAAAGAAGCAAACGCGAAACATAGTAGAATGAAACATCAAACCTTGTTTAACCCGTGTGAGAGCCTCTGCAACAATCCTCGTATCTTCTGAATCAACATCTGCTTACCAATTTAAAGGAATATTATTGTATATTTACCACCAAGAATTAAAGTCAAAAGGCCAACATAAATGTTTACACTTCGTGAATTGTCTACCGTTATAAAATGTTCAGATAAAAATATTCAAATGAGGTGCTTAGAGGTGTTTACCAATGCTTCTGCCTTCCAATACAACAGCAGCATGACGATTAAGATCTTGCAAAAGTGATCGTTTAAACTGGTCATTCTGTGGTTCAACAACATCCATGGTGCCATCACGCTGGATTCCGTGGTCCTGTGTTACAGGAATGTTAAATTAAGCACAATATAAGATAATTTGATACAGTGTATTGTAAATAATCTTTCAACCGCATACAAAGAGCACAATGTCAATGTCGAGATTAATGTTCTCTAGATATCAGTTTTGAGCTCCTTCTCACACATGCTAATATAAAAGTATCGGTCATGTGGATAAGCAAAAGCACTAATTCAGAATTATCTGAAAGAAACTAATTTTCTTGATTTAACAATTCTGATCAGGTTCGCTAAGAATTCTAGAAAATAAACATGTGACACATGGTTACGAATTTGATTCTTAACACCGTTAGTATAGTCCCAGTTCTTGCCATACTATTTCTTCTAGGGATAGACAATACATAAACACCAACACTAAAAACACCGAAGAAAGACATTTCTGTCTGTGTGAATCTATACAGTATTAACTGAACAATTAAAATTTCCTTTCAAACAGAATCATTGATGCGCTCTTTTGAAATTATCCAAACCTTTCACATACAGTGGTAGTTAAGTTACTTACCATAAGATGACTGTAGTCGTCTCCCTCGTCAGCCTCCATGTCAAGAGTTGGATCAACCCGTCTAATCTAAAGAAATAACATTTAAATCAGATGGATATGCCACATATATTTTCTTTCAAGCAAAATACATGGAAAATGATTAATCCATAGAAGAAAGCTAACCTTTTGACGAGTTTCCCGAGCCAAGATCTCATCAGGCTTTAGAAATACAGCGAGTTCCTCGTCCTCAGCAGCTTCTGCTGCAGCTACTGCTGTATTTTTGGTGCTGTAAAGATATTCTGCTCTAAAATATTTTGTCCAGAAGTCTTTTTCTGTCATCTACCGTAGGAAATAACTACGAAAGCCAGTTAAGATTCGTCTTATTTGAAGATTAAACCTATAAATAAAGATTGTCACGGTGTGCTAGTTTTTGTTACCTTACTGGGAACATAATTTATGAATGCCTGCCGTACAGCCGGCTTCTCAGCAAAAATCTGAAAGCGTAATGAAGAAAACATAAGTGAGAAAAGGACTGTAGCATGAATGAAGTAACATTTCAGTATACTTGCAATGAATTTACTGGCTAAGCAAGCACAAAATATATGGGGGGGCTGAACGGCTGTTAAACAAAGTTCATATTCCTCACTTAATAGTTTCACATTGGACTGTGTAAGTTCAAGCACATAAAGCAACCTGAACACCTATCAATGGATTTCTCACCCAATCTATCACTAACTGCGACTTCAGCCCCATTAAACAGAAAAACTTATGGTGACGAGCTTTGAGGATCCAACTTGGATTCGGATTCAGAAACTTATAGAGCACTTACACTAATAAGAAAAAACATAGTGAAGCAAAGAGCTCACCTGAAAAATGATCTCAGGTGTCAAGTTAAACGTCACTCTATTAGTCTGAAAGAAGAAAAATGAAGAAAGTGGTTAGTAGTAAACCAGCAGAGATTTCACATGATAATATGATTATTATATCAACGCATAAATGTAATTAATCCGAATATACATCAGTGTAGGTGCATCGTTTTTTTTCCAACACAAGCATGTACATGAACATGGTAACTAATGAGGCTGTACTAACTGCCAGGAAGGAGCTGAGAAAATGGAACCATACCCGTCCATCAGTAGATGGTTTGATGCCAGAAACCATCATGCTCTTAAGCCCGAGCTGCTGCTTTGACTTTCGGATGGAATCTTTACCAAGTAATTTCTAGGATCAGAATAAAGTCAGTAACTACAACGACATTCAAGAGAAGGAGAAGCAAGGGAAACAGAAAGGAAGTAACCTTCCTTGTAGCCCAGAATTCATCTTCCGTCAGGACTTTACTTTCCACGAATTGCTTATGCAATCTCTGCAGCTCACTTTATATACATGTTAGAAGGAACTTGATGAGCCAATGAAACTTAAAAAAAAAAAAAAAAAAGGCAACTCGACTCGATGTTCTGATTACGACGTACCTGTTTTCTTTAAGAAGCTTGAAGCGTAGCTCCAATTCTTTAATACTGAGTTGCTCGGTAGATGTCGAGACAGCTGCTTTCTTAGGTTCCTCGTCATTTTTATCAAGGGCCGCTGTTGATAGTTAAAAAAAAAAAAAAAAGGTTTACAGAAACAAGAGAAATAGTTCCCCAACCAACCAATAAAAGCAAAACAAAAAGGTAGATGGAGCTTACCGACGAAATCACGGCAAGTATGCATGTCGGGATAATTTTCAAACTCAAAGATATGATTCCGTCCCTGTAAACCAAATCAAGATGAGGAGGACTGAGCTGCTTCAAAATTCAGATAACTTTTTTGAAGCACAGAATGAAGAATGTCAAAGAGAAGGAAGAGACCTGGTAGGTAGTGAGATGGAGCCAAGGAGGTTTATTAGATGCTTCTTTGGTATTTTTATGACCTGAAAAAAAAATTGAAGAAATTTTTTGATAACAACTGTGCAATGAGTCTATGAATCAGAGAAGTGGTAACATACTTTTGATGTTTTTAGTCTGCACTTTGAGCTTTGAATCTGATTTGGGATCGTTAGGGACGAAGAGCAACATCACTTCGTTCTGCGAATTGAAGAATCAGTTAGAAGCAGATAGATAGATAGATAGATAGATGTTATTACTCAAAAACAAAAGAGAGCGAAAGGGAAAGCTCTTGTAAATATATATATATATATATATATCTTTGCAGCATACAATTCTGAGAAATCCAGGAGTTCCTGGATCTTTGATAGAGCTCTTGTATTTGACTCCTCGATTCTCCACTTGCTCACCAGCCATCTCAAAATCAAAATCGGTGGATCAAGCGAAGAAACTAGAATCTAGGTTTTATGCTCTCTATGAACCGAGAGAGAGAGAGAGAGAGAGAGAGAGGTGAGTTCCAGTCCTCTGCTCCTTCTTGGGAGGAAAGAGGCGTTTCTTTTTGTGGAATCGCCGAGCCCACCCGAATCCGGCCCATAACCACTTACTCTTTTTTTTTTCTTTTTTTTTTTTTTTCTTAAATACAGTATTTTGTTTTCCATCGTTATCTTCGATAAATATAAGACAAGAGTGAGCTTCACGGACACAAAATCCTAAACGATATATCTTTCACTGTCTCTCCGCTCTCTCAAAAGTCCAAAATCCTCCAACTCCGATCCTTTTTCCCGGCGTTAATCTCCGATCTAGATCCGATGGCCAAGGAACCAGTTCGTGTTCTCGTCACTGGAGCTGCAGGTATAAACCCTTATTTGTTTTGCGATCGTGTATATATCTTCTTCTATCTCTGATTTTGGATCTCCTGCTAGTAAAAATATTCGCAAAGCTCTTGCCTACTCTAAGTCAGAGATCTCTGCATAGTTTTTGGTTATACCGTTGATCGATGAAACATAGGCCAACTCTTGTTTTCGTTGGATCTGATCTTATGCGTTTTTTGCTGGATCTTGACCTTGCTAGGTTCAAATTACGTCGAAACAGTACTAGGATTATTAACTTAGAGGTTGACCATCGATTGATTTTGGGATGGACTTTATTATAGTTAGACATATAACAAACTGTTGTGGTTATGCAGGACAAATTGGGTACGCTCTTGTACCTATGATTGCAAGGGGAATCATGCTTGGTGCTGACCAGCCTGTTATCCTCCACATGTTGGATATTCCTCCTGCTGCTGAAGCACTTAACGGTGTCAAGATGGAGTTGATCGATGCTGCTTTCCCCCTTCTCAAGGGTAGTTAAAGTTTGAGTTTTTTTTTTTATTACTGTGATATTGCTCAAGTGAAGTGGGTAAAGATGATGAACGTTTGACGTGTATTAATTATATTATCAGGTGTTGTTGCTACAACTGATGCCGTTGAAGGATGTACTGGAGTCAACGTTGCTGTTATGGTTGGTGGTTTCCCAAGAAAAGAAGGAATGGAGAGGAAGGATGTGATGTCCAAGAATGTCTCTATTTACAAGTCTCAGGCTGCTGCATTGGAGAAGCATGCCGCTCCAAACTGCAAGGTAGATGGAAGCTGTTTTGCTTATTTAATTCCGTTTCATTGTTAGAGATTGGAGTGTTGTGATTCACTTGCTCAGATCCTTTTGTCGTTTTCAGGTTCTTGTTGTTGCTAACCCCGCCAACACCAACGCATTGATCTTGAAGGAATTTGCACCTTCTATCCCTGAAAAGAACATCACTTGTTTGACAAGGCTTGACCACAACAGGGCTTTAGGTCAGGTCTCTGAGAGGTTGAGCGTGCCAGTTTCTGATGTTAAGAACGTGATCATCTGGGGAAACCACTCCTCCACACAGTACCCAGATGTCAACCATGCTAAAGTGCAGACCTCTTCTGGTGATAAGCCTGTCCGTGAGCTCGTCAAGGACGATGAATGGTATGCCATAGAACTTAAGACCCTTTCTTTTTCTCTCCAAGTAAATTCTAATTTCATTTTAACTATTTACTGTAGGTTGAACGGAGAATTCATCTCTACAGTTCAGCAACGAGGAGCTGCCATCATTAAGGCTAGGAAGTTGTCTAGTGCACTTTCTGCTGCTAGCTCTGCTTGTGATCACATCCGTGACTGGGTCCTTGGAACTCCAGAGGTTCATAAATAAACTCTTCACTGTTTTTTTTTCAATGTTGTTTATAATAGTTGTTCTAATATGAGTTTTTTCTTTGATTTAATTGGTCAGGGTACCTTTGTTTCCATGGGAGTATACTCCGATGGCTCTTACAACGTTCCATCAGGACTTATCTACTCCTTCCCTGTAACCTGTCGCAACGGAGAATGGAGCATTGTCCAAGGTAAAAACAAGATTTTACAACTGAATATCCTAATTCTGAAACCCAAATTTGTGCATGCTAATGTGAATTTTGTTTTGGTTAGGTCTTCCGATCGATGAAGTATCAAGGAAGAAGATGGATTTGACTGCAGAGGAGCTCAAGGAAGAGAAGGACTTGGCGTACTCATGCCTCTCTTAAACCAATACTCTTCTTTTGAAGCCATTTAAGATTTGAGATCGTTAAAAAGCTTGCTGCAAGGCTTTGTCGGAATAAGAAATGTCTTAAAAAAAAAACTCCAAAAACACTGTTTTAGAACCTCTTTGTGGGTTTCTCTTTGATGAGCATTGTCCCTGGTCTGTGGATTTTGCTCAGAACAAATGAGAATCAAGTTCTTTACCTTTTAAGTTTTCCTTTTTTTGTTCCTTTTTTTTTTTCACACTTCACCGTTTTTAAAAGTTATACACAAAATACATGAGCTTTTTTATATATAGACTTATAAATTTTAATGGATTCTACAAAAGTGGGCATGTGCAGAATCGAGTTCATGAACCACCACCGTCCTTGGCCCCCAAACGTTTTATTTCCAAACATAAGATAAGAGTATCTTCACTACACTTTAGGTTTAAAGGCCCACTAGAACACCGAAAACACAATTCGATCTCTCTTATAAACAAAATAAAATATCTTATTACCAAAAAGTTTGGTATGATGATCGATCCCAATAAAATCGCAGATTAGCAAATGAGAGATGAGATGTCGGTAAAAAAAACAATATTATAAGAACATACGCCACAAGTTCTGGATAAAGTTCTCTACTTTTGGCTTGTTGTGATTATTATTATACTATTTCACAATTATTATTACATTCATACTACTACTACTCTCTCATGGGTGTGTTTTCGTCTTTCGTTAGATCTCAAATCTTACCCAAAATAGGAAGAAAGAAGATCCCAAGTCACTAAAATAAAACCTTTGTCAGTCTTTTGATTCCAGATCTTTTTCTCCGAGAGAGAGATATCTACTTCTACTCTGATTTCAAGTCCTGGTAAGAAAAAAAAAAAGTTTCCAGCTTTTGATTTCTTGTTTGTATTTCATTTAGTAGATCTTCATCCTTTGATCTATCTTTTCTCTCTCTATTGAAAATTCTCTTGCTTGCTCTGTTTTAAGGATTAGGGTTAAATCGAAGAAGCCCTTCTTGTATGTTAATTTTTGTAGATTATTTTGTGTTTAGGACTTGAAAGATCACAGATTTCTGATTAATCATTCTCTGTGATTGATATAGTAGCTATCATCTGGTGGAGCTTGAGGTTAAAGAGTGGAACTTTAACTGATTTGGTATTGATTCATCATAATAACTATGACGACGCACAAAAAGACCATAGTTTGGTTTAGAAGAGATCTAAGGATTGAGGATAATCCTGCATTAGCAGCAGCTGCTCACGAAGGATCTGTTTTTCCTGTCTTTATTTGGTGTCCTGAAGAAGAAGGACAGTTTTATCCTGGAAGAGCTTCGAGATGGTGGATGAAACAATCACTTGCTCACTTATCTCAATCCTTGAAGGCTCTTGGCTCTGACCTCACTTTAATCAAAACCCATAACACCGTTTCTGCGATCTTGGATTGTATCCGCGTTACCGGTGCTACCAAAGTCGTCTTTAACCATCTCTACGGTACTACATCTCACGTGATATAAATTCTCTTGAAGTTAGTGTAGAAGTAAACTCTAATGTAACTGAGGTTGATGAAGTCATGTGATCTTTGTTGTAGATCCTGTTTCGTTAGTTCGGGACCATACCGTAAAGGAGAAGCTGGTGGAACGTGGGATCTCTGTGCAAAGCTACAATGGAGATCTGTTGTATGAGCCGTGGGAGATATACTGCGATAAGGGCAAACCTTTTACGAGTTTCAGTTCGTACTGGAAGAAATGCTTAGATATGCCGATTGAGTCAGTTATGCTTCCTCCTCCTTGGCGGTTGATACCATTAACTGCAGGTAAATACCTTCAAAGAGTGTTATGTAAAAGCTAAAACGTTTTTTATTTCTTCAGGACATAAGAGGTAGTAAAAATTTATGTCTTTTCTTTGTTAGCGGCTGAAGCGGTTTGGGCATGTTCGATCGAAGAACTAGGCTTAGAGAATGAGGCTGAAAAGCCGAGCAATGCGTTGTTAACTAGAGCGTGGTCTCCAGGATGGAGCAATGCTGATAAGATACTAAATGAGTTCATCGAGAAGCAGTTGATGAATTACGCAAAGAGCAGCAAGAAGGTTGTTGGGAATTCAACTTCACTTCTTTCTCCATATCTCCACTTTGGGGAAATAAGCGTCAGACATGTCTTCCAGTGTGCCCGGATGAAACAAATTATATGGGCAAGAGATAAGAACAGTGAAGGAGAAGAAAGTGCAGATCTTTTTCTTAGAGGGATCGGTTTAAGAGAGTACTCTCGGTATATATGTTTCAACTTCCCGTTTACTCATGAGCAATCATTGTTGAGTCATCTTCGGTTTTTCCCTTGGGATGCTGATGTTGATAAGTTCAAGGCCTGGAGACAAGGCAGGACCGGTTATCCTTTGGTAGATGCTGGAATGAGAGAGCTTTGGGCTACCGGATGGATGCATAACAGAATAAGAGTGATTGTTTCGAGCTTTGCTGTGAAGTTTCTTCTCCTTCCATGGAAATGGGGAATGAAGTATTTCTGGGATACACTTTTGGATGCTGATTTGGAATGTGACATCCTTGGCTGGCAGTATATCTCCGGGAGCATACCTGATGGCCATGAGCTTGATCGCTTGGACAACCCCGCGGTAAGCTATGAAACGCGGTTTTACTGGTTTTTCTATTGTCTTTTGGTTATGGTTATTCTAGTTCTGAAATCTATGAAAATCTCTGTTTTAAATTTCAGTTACAAGGCGCCAAATATGACCCGGAAGGTGAGTACATAAGGCAATGGCTTCCCGAGCTAGCGAGATTGCCAACTGAATGGATCCATCATCCATGGGACGCTCCTTTAACCGTACTCAAAGCGTCCGGTGTGGAACTGGGGACAAACTATGCAAAACCCATTGTAGACATCGACACAGCTCGTGAGCTACTCGCTAAAGCCATATCAAGAACCCGTGAAGCACAGATAATGATAGGGGCAGCACCCGATGAGATTGTAGCAGATAGCTTCGAGGCCTTAGGGGCTAATACCATTAAAGAACCTGGACTTTGCCCGTCTGTGTCTTCTAATGACCAACAAGTACCTTCGGCTGTTCGTTACAACGGGTCAAAGAGAGGGAAACCTGAGGAAGAAGAAGAAGAGAGAGACATGAAGAAATCTAGAGGATTTGACGAAAGGGAATTGTTTTCGACTGCTGAGTCTTCTTCTTCTTCGAGTGTGTTCTTCGTTTCTCATTCTTGCTCGTTGGCATCAGATGGGAAGAATTTGGAAGGTATTCAAGATTCTTCTGATCAGATTGCAACAAGTTTGGGGAAAAATGGTTGCAAATGATCAGAATAAGCTTTATTATATATAAAGCCTAACATGTAGATGTGTGAATGTGTTTTTAACTCTGTCTTCCTTTTGATGATACTCAGAAGGAAATGATTGCATAAAACATATATAACGCTAATAATTACGGTTTATGTCAATTGGCTATGAATAAACATATGCAATATCTTTGTTTAGTCTTTGTTGTGGTCGGGGGTGCGGGAGAGGTGTGTAACAGACTAACAGTTACTCTGAGGGATTATACTCTGGGTAGTGTACCTTTTTTTGTTTAACACAGAGTTGCCTAGCTTTGACTTGCCTCTACAATTGTACAAGTAATGTTTTCGCAACTCATCATATTGTTCGTAACCTTGAGGAGCCTCATCTTGTTTGGCAAGTCATGCCCTTGTTGCAGTTGTTACCACACATTGAAGTCTAGAATGGTTGGAGTGTAAGGCTAATATTTGAAATGTGAAGTTATTCGTGTGGTTCCCCAGTCTAAGGAGCTAGATGGAATATGTATGTTACTTAGATTAAGGTTTTAAAATCACATTTGACCTTTACAAAAAGATGAATCAACGCTAGTTTTACACATCATCGTTGCTTGCCGCTCCAATGGAACTAAAGTCACGCACACACATACGATTCACCAGAGATTTGAAAACCAATTGTAATCATTTTCAGAAAATACAAAATGCACTGATGTTGTATAAGAATACCCTCACAGCTTCCGTAGCAACATCAGTGGCAACGTTCTTCCTCTCCCTTTCAGTATCTCGCAGAGAAATCAAAACAGAGCATATTACAGTAGAGGGGAAACTGATTTAGAACGGTTTTATGCTAACCGAGTCTTTTAATCTCGGTTTGGTCAAACCCTCCTCATATATAATAAGAGAAGGTTCTGTGTAAAAACATTGAATAACGAAGAAGGGAAAAGAAAGAAACGACGACGTTTGAAAAAATAGACATATAAATGATGGAGTAGTAAGCCCAGCCCATTAAGGCTTACTCAACCCATATAATGAAGGAATGTTGTTTGGTTAAATTTTGTCCATTAATAATATTCAGCCCAGTCCAATAAGAAGAAAGTTGGAAAAAGGCAATAGGGTAAGTGAGGAAATCGTGACCGTCGAAACCCTGGTTTAGTGAATGAAATCGTGACCGTCATAATAATAATATGATTATCTATAAATAAATAAATGCCTCCACTCTTTTTTACTTCACTAGTAAATACTCGCTCGTTTCAAAATATATACTCTTCTTCTTAATGCGTCGCGTCTCTCAATCCAATTGCATCGCTTTGTTATTCTTCTTCTTAATGCGTCGCGTCTCTGATTTTTATTTTGTTTCTTCGTCTCTTGTTTCAGGTGTGTTTTGAAAGCAAAGTTTATTATCTGATTATCATCGCTCCCCCGGCTTCTAGGGTTTGGCTTTGATCTTTCGGTGATTGCTTTTTGTGTTTCTTCCTCTGTTTTTTTTTTTTTCGCTAACTCGTTTCTTCTTCTTCGTCTTCTCCTTCTGTCTCTCGCAGGTGCTTTTTGGAAGCGTGGCTTTCGTCTCTGAAATCGCAACTTCTTCTAGGGTTTGATCTCTAAATTGATTTCTAGGGTTTTTTCTTCTTCAGTCGAATTCCTTTTATTTACTCATAGTTCCTATTATTATTGTTAATCCAAGTTAGATTGTGCTGTAGTATTGATCGATCGGTGATTGAGGATGAGGGTACTAAGATCTCTCCCTGATGGTTTGATTGAGGATGAGGGTACTAAGATCTTCTAGGGTTTTATTCACCCTTGTCTCTGTTTGATGTTAACGATTCTTTTTTTTTTGGAGGTCTCACTCTCTCTCTCTCTCTCTTTGATGCAGGTCTTCTTTTGGAATTACTCCTGAACAGTAAGGATTACAATAGTGATGGTTTGATTGAGTTGCTGTCAGTGACTACAAACCTCTTCACGTCGAAGAGTAAGACCTAGATTCGTTTCTCGCTTCTTGTGTGTTGTTGCTGTTTCATATGTGAATGCTTGGTTTCTTATGGTCTTCTTTGATTTTTTTTTTTTTTTTCTCAGGCTGGTGAGATATTTTGGAATTACTTCTGAACAACATGGATTACAACAAGCATCGCGATATGGAGGGGGTAAGTTTTTGCAGTCATGAGACATGCTTATATATATCTGGTTATTTCTTATCTATTGTCTCTAGCTAACTTTTGGTATGCATGTTTTTTTTTTTTTGTTGCATTAGCCTCAAGGATTGTCATAATTTCTCAGGACTAGCAGAGAAAGGCACCAGTGGAGATGATGATGATGATGACTTGCTGAACCGCAAGACCGTTTCATGATGATGACTCTTGTGTTGATTGCTGCACAGGTGACAAGAGGTGGAAGACGAGTGGAAATTTCAATCTATTACATTGTGGTGGGTGATGTTAGAATTAATAATTGGTTTATACTTCCATTGGCAATATATACTTCCATGCGTCTAATCGAAATTAGTAATTTATCTTTAGTTTCCTGCAGGTGGAGTGTTAATATCTGGTCACTCCATTGAAGAGAAAAAGAACCTGCTTCTGATGCTGTTTTCTCTTTCTAGTTTCAGCTGATTTGTGGCCGGGCTCTTGGATTGCCACTAGAGCGGCCAAAGAGTGTAAACATAGATGTCCTCCAAAAGGTGAAACTTCTTCGGGCTCTATAAGCTCCTATCTAAACCACCAGAGGTTTGCTTTTCTTTTTACATCTTCTCATATAACTTGGTCTCATTCGTTGCTCACTTCACCATCGTTGTTGTTACTTGTTAGCAATAGATTGAAAATCCTGGGTTTTACTTCCTTTTATTGTGCTTTAGGATTATCTTGGCAGCTTCTCGTCCAATGCCTGGGGGATCACAGGTGGTGGTTATGCAACTTCTGCTTTTTCAGGCTGGTAACGTTTTTCACCCTCTACAATTTATTTGGTTTTGATAATATTTGATCTCACTTGACTTCTTCTGATTCTTGGATGGCTTTTTTTTTTTCTGCAGTTATTATTCTTGGATGGTTTGAAGAATAAGAAGATTCTATAGGAAGCTGGTGATATGTACTTTGCTGAGGTCACTCGAGACTGTGATGGTACGTTTATTTAAACTCTCATGCATACTTTCTTACCAATATCTTCCCTTTTTAGCTTTGAGCAGTGTTCTTTTTCTCATATGACTATTTTAAATTATATGACCAGGAAACCATGGTGTCTTCGACTACACCAATTATGATGACTTGAAGTATGCTTTGTTTGCTCTGGTGTGCAGGTAAATAATGACTATGCTATATTTTTGTCACAGTTTAATGATCACGAGTATTAAATTGAATCTATGCTATATTTTTGTCACCAGGCTCATCCACTGGATTCACATACGTCATTTGTGTGATTTCATTCTCTTGTGCTGTCCGTTTTAAGAATGAGAAATGCCCGACCAATGTACTACAAGTGAGACCTTCCTTGCAACAGTGTTTTTTAATCTTCTTCTTTTACTTTATAAGCTTCATGTCGTGGTCTAACAACTTTCTGGTAGGTCAAGCATCTTACTTAGGCCTTTTATATAACTTAGATTTTTTAATATAGCTACCTTTTTTTTCTCTTTTTTAATTTCCAAATTTAGCACCATAACTAAAGGGTGGTTTTCTTAATATAGCCCTTATCTTTCAACTAATTTGTTGGCTGCATCTACGATTTAGGTCATGTACAAATTACAATACAGCATTCAAATGTAGATGTATGAATTTTAATTTTGATTGCTTCAAGTTTGGGAAAAAATGGTTGCAAATGATCAGAATAAGGTTTATGTGCTGTTATATATGAAGCTTAACATGTAGATGTGTGAATGTGTTTTTAACTCTGTCTTCCTTTTGATGATACTCAGAAGGAAGTGATTTCATAAACATATATAAACGCTGATATTACGGTTTATCAATTGGCTATGAATAAACATATACAATATCTTTGTTTAGTCTTTGTTGTAGTCCGGGGTGCAGGAGAGGTATGTAACAGTTACTCTTACTTCACATAATTTTACTTTGGCATATATAGTGGAAAATATGTTGGTGGCTGTACTAGTTCTAGCACCTTCTAGGACATTATTCCATCCGGTTGATCACGGTTATCCAGGAGAAAAGGTAACAAGACTCCCTGGACCAAGACTAGGTGCGAGTGAGATTATACTCTGGGTATGTTTGTCCACCTCTAGTTCTTGTAGATGAAACCTGAGTACTTATATGGTATTTTTGCTGTCTGTGTTGCTGTAATGTGGGCAGAGATATATGTACTTAGAGTGTTTACTGAAGAATAAAAGACTCAACATCTGATAGTTGGATCTTAAAAGTTTGTAGTCATTTGGACAGACTAGATCAATCCTGTGAGCTCGCTGGGGTTGACGAAGCTTGTGAATATTGATTCTACTCAACAGGGTGGTTAAATTAACAGAAGCGCAAAATCTAAAGAGGGCTTTGACAGTTTTGAGAAATCTGGAACTGAGAATCTATGAGGCTTTTTTGGTTCTGTCTGATGCCCTTACATCGTCGACCAAGTATGTAAAAGGATCCGGGATGGTATAGTTACTCAATTTATTGACACTAGCTACTGATCCTAATTTTGAAGATGATGAGCTTGAAGAATAAAAGGGAACGGCCCACTTTTGTATTTTAATATAGGAAAAGGAAATATTGCCAAAAACATGCAACAAAATTAATTTACATTTAATGAAGCTAACAAAGGAAAGGTAACAAAAAAAAACAATGAAAAAACTCTTTCAAAGGCCACTAAAAAGGCAAATACTACTTGCATGGCACGGAAAAAGAGGTAAAAGTCCATGGGAAAAAGCTTCCATGCATGGCCGGAATCAGGGGTCGAAATATTTGACGACCGCATCTGTTTCATCCAAAGAGAAGTCGACGGGGCCGGGATGAGGGTCAACGTAGCCGGAATCATCGTGGAAAAGAGAAGCTAGGTGGCTGTTATCTTCCAAGAAAGGGTCGAAGTTATCTTGAGAAGTAGAGCCAACGTCTTCGAAATCCTTCAAGAAAGAGTCGTGTTTATAGTTAAGAAAATCCTTGTTCACCAATTTTTGATGAGGGATATTCGATAGACGAAATTGATGTGTTGCAAGATCTGATTTTGATAGGTTTTTCTTAGCAATAAACTTTGGGTTATTGGACCCATTCTTTAATTCCATCAACTCCACAAGCGACATAGCTAGGTGGTTTCTCCAAATATATATATTTTTTTGAAGTATCCGAAAGCAAAGAAGAGAGTTAATTTAATTGAGTGCGAGATGATTATTATATAGGGTTCAAGTATTTCCTTTTTTTATTATAGTACTTTCCTCCTTTTACTTTTAGGTAAGAACCAAAAGAAAATGTTAAAACGAATTAACTTAATTATATTACCTTTTTCTAGTTTGGAGAATATGCATTTAAATGTTAACCTTTTCTTTTCCTTTTAGTGTGTTTACAACAATACCATATGGAATTATTTTGCAAAATAATTTTAAAACAAAATAATTGAAGAATAATATTAATCAAAATAAAGAGACTTACAGTATTCTCTTAGATTCTGTAATATAGCTACTTCAAATTCATAATTGTTTTGGATAGTAAAAAAAAAAAGACAAAATATATTTGATTAGGCGAATTAGTTTAGGAATGAGAAAGCCTTATTAAAAGGCCCATTAGTGTTGAACCAAAAAGGCCCATTAGTGTTGAACCAAAAAGACCCATTAACAAAATCAAAGGACGGTGGTGTATAAAATTTTCCCCGTTGCATCACATCCGTCGGTTAATATCATCAGCCAGAACGAGAACACCGGCGACAGATATGGCGTCGTCGAAGGGAGGGAACAGCACCGGCCACATCAATACTCTGCACCAGCGTCTTTACCACGCTCTCAATCTCGGCTTCAGGTCCTCGTCTTTTTCTCTACTCTCGATCTCCTTGTTTCTATGATGTTTCCTTTATTTTTGAATAGTTTTTCCTGAGAAAAGTATTGGTTATTATTGATTGTGTTAGGGTATGCGATGAGAAGGGGAAGAAGTGGAAGTGTACTGATATCGAGATACAGAGGCATGTCGTGAAGTCAATTTCAGCTTTCCTTGATTGTTTTTCTCGAGCAACAGCTAACAATCGTCTTATCAATGTCTGTTTCTTCTACCTTTGCTTGTTGAAATTTTCTTGACTTTTTTTGTTGTAATCGTCTTGCCTTGATTCCAATGTTTTTGTTTGGTTCTTGTATTGCTTTAGGAGTCAATTTCTGATATAGCAGGGGCGTTGGTGTTTATTCTCGGGTGGGTTTGGCAGCCAATGTAGTTATTAGGTTGATTCGTATTGTTCCTCCTTCTATCTTGCAATCATATTCTTTGGATCTCGTTGAGTCTTTGTCACCTCTCTTACGTTGTCAACAACTGGAAGTTTGCCTTCCCTGTGCCGTTGCTTTGAATGCTATTCTTATTAACATACGAGAGACCAAGGAGAAGGAAGTGTGGAAGATTTTTGAAGACTCAGAAACTGTGGTTTCCGTCGTTGCTAATCTTCAGAACTTTTCTGAAGGGAGTATGTCGGTGGAGTGGTTTCAAGAGATGGCTTCGCTTTTGAGTACAATAATGTTGAAGTGGCCTCAGTCTAGGTATTTTGTTTGGCACAACCCTGCTTTGATGAGTATATTGGAGAGTGTTAGTCAGAAGCCTGATATGGGTTTGAGAGTTGCAACTTTGAAGCTGTATTCTTCTCTAGGTATTATATTTGGTTGTCAAAATTATATATCATGTTCTCGACTTAGCTACCAAGTAAAAATTGGCCCTAACTTGTCCCTTGGTGGGTGTTTCTTTATTTCAGCTCTTTGTGGCCATGGTGCCAATGAACTTATAGACAACGGAAAGCCTATGTTAGATCTGATGATTTGCTGCATGGAGGAATCAAGCCCTCAAAATGCTCGAATTGAAGGGTTTAAGCTAGCACAAAGGCTTGCGGTAATTGCACGTTGCCCTGATGACCTTTCTTTTATATTTTTTTTTTGGATTTCTAACCATTGGCCGTTGCTCAGACAGGTAACCAAGAGTGCTTGAAGATGATTGACATGTGTTCTGAGTCCCTAGTAAAGGCTACCGTTCAGACTATGGGTAAGTGGTCCTTGATCTCAGGAAAGCTTAAACATGACCAGATGTCTTTGCTTCTGGAGGCTTGTAAACTGGCTCTAATCACTCGTTGGGAAGGAAAACATCATTTTTATTTCTGGAAGTATCGGATCTCTGAAGCGCTTCTTAGTCTTGTTGTGGAGAATTTTCGTAGTCAATCCTTGGATGGTAGTGTGTCTCTGGAAGAAGAAATTTTACTTGCTGAGAAGGTACTGAATGCGAAATTTCTACCTAGTCTGAGGTCATATGTTTGGGATATAATTGGATTCTTGGCAGCTCACTGTGAGGAAGAGTTCGATTCCATTTTGCATGAGGATGAACTCTGCCTCAACTTTCTTGTCACATGTGCATGGTAAGTCATGGGTTGTTCTGTTTCCCTTAACCGCTTCTTTTTGGATATAATCCTTTATCTATTCTGATTATTTTTCTTTCGAATTTTTTTTTAAGCTTGACTCTTTTAAGGTCCGTTCAGAAAGGCTATCAAATATGCCATACTGATATTATCAGCGCCTCCCATAGCGAGTCAGCATCAAGAGCAGTGCTAATGATGATATACTCCCCCTCCAAATACATATCGTCGAGGGCCAGAGTTACCTTGTCATTTGTCCTAGAGGAAGGTGGTAAGGAAAATTTGAATTACCTTATGAAGTTCCTGGGTTATATTCCATCCTCTGGAGGTTACATACTGCCAAATATACTCCAAACGACCGTCTGTTTGGTGGGCTATGCATGCTATTCATCGATCCCTCAATATGTGAGTTTCATTTTAAGAGACCAGGGTTTGGAGATACTATTATCTTTCTGTAGCTGGTATCAACGGAATTGGGAAAATGTTGGAGCATCAAGTTTTGCGCCTTCTCCACAGAGCTCCTCTGAAAAGAGGATATGTTGCTGGGTATGTACGGAAGATTGGGAAAACAAAGATGCTTTTCTTCTATACGCTCTCTTGGCTTTGACCGAGTTGGTGAATCATTCATTCTCTGGACAGAATCACGCTGAAGATCTTTCAATGAAGAGTGAAAATTTGAAAGATCGGTTATGCACAACACTTAAGGAAATCCGAGATGGAAATTATGGCTCTGGTCCAAAGTGGTATGCTGCACACATCCTAAGCTATCTTGGATACTATGGCTTCCAACATAAGTTGGGGAAAAGGCTCATGGGAGCTTATGAAGATGAGGAATGTAGTGATATGCGACTCCTTTTTGCTAGTGGGAATAGTGTGAGTGTACACCAAGTTATTATCGCTGTCAGGTGTCCAATGTTGCTGCCTCCCAAGGGAGGAGCTCACAATGGCTCGACTATATTAACTGAGAAATCTCAGAGAACCGTTCAAGAAATCCGCATGTCTGTCAATGTGGATACTTTGGCGCTTGTTAAATTACTGGAATTTGCTTACTCTGGGTATGTGGAAGTAGAAAGCATGATGCTGAAAAAGCTGAAAATTTTGGCGAGACATTGCAAGGCAAAGGTTCTGCTGCAGATGCTCTGCAGAAGAAGACCCAAGTGGGGATCTTCAATACCCGGAATTGATATAACCCTTGCCCTCGCTCCTAAAATCATCCGTTTCTCGTAAGTTTACCAGTCTCATTATTCTTATCGACGCTAATAAACAGATAAACCCAGATATAAACCATAGTATTCTTGTAATTTCAGAGATGTGATATTAGTACCTAAAGAAACAAACGTGGCTGACTTCAACTGCCGTATGTGTTCCTCAACATCTCCTCATGCCCACTCTCACCGAGTTATACTGTCGTCAGGCTGTGAATACCTACGTGCCTTGTTCCGGTCCGGGATGCAGGAGAGGTATGTAACAGTTACTCTTAGTTCACTTAATTTTTCTTTGGCATATATAGTGGAACGTATGTTGGTGGCTGTATTAGTTCTAGGATTTTCCTAAAGCCAGCATATTCTTGTTAGGGGTGGACACTGTCCGTACATCGTTTAAATTTCAAGTATCCATAACAACGTCCAACTCAAATAGAAACCCCATCCGGTAGATCACGTGTTTTGTTAGCCAGATTTACACTTGGTATTTGGTATTTTTGCTGTGTGTGTTACTCTAACGTGGGTAGAGATAAATGTATTTAGCAGCTTTTTAGTGTTTATTGAGGAATAAAAGACTCAACATCTTATAATTGGATATCAAATCTGCAGCCAAACGGATAGACTAAACGTTCCTGTGAGCTGGCTGGGGTTAACAAAGCTCGTGAGTTGGTTCTACTCTGATGAGTTGCCAAACCCTCCTTCGGGTTGCAAGTGGAACAACATGGACAACGAGGCGAAACTGGATGAGCTTCAAGCTTACGTGGAGATATACTCGCTTTCTGAATGGTGGATTATGGAAGATCTTCAAAACGATTGCGCTCACGTGATTCTCTCTTGCTTGGAATCCGCTAGAGAGTTATCTATCAAAACAATCGAATTAGCTGCAAGTTTCTCGATGTGGAAACTGGTGGAAGCTGCTGCTAATCATGCAGCTCCTATTTATCATCAGCTTCGTGACTCAGGTGAGCTCGATGAGCTAGACGACGAGCTGGTTAACTTGGTTCGGACCGCTGCTGTTCAGTTTTCTCAACAGGGTGGTTAAATCAATAGAAGCAAAAGCTAAAGAGGGCATTGACTGTTTTTTAGAATTTGGAAATGAGAGTCTTTGGTCCTGTCTGATATCATTGCATCATCGACTATGTAAAGGATCCGGGATGGTATAGTTATAATGGTTTTAGATAGGGAGCAATCTGTTGTGGGATTTTGTCGAAGAATCGTTTCTATTCTATAGATAAAACAAAAGACATGAAAGTTTTTGTAAGCTAAACAAGGTAATGTACAAAGTAATTTCTGTAAGCTATACAAGGTTTATGTTTGAATCGTTTTCAAAGAAGTTTTTAAATTCATTAACGCTTTTTTGGACAACAAAATATTGTAATTAGGGTTTGTTTTGGACCTGTACTCTTAATCGGTTATAATGTTAATAAGTCCACAAAACTTGACAATTTTAAGCTTCAAGAAACGGTCACATTATCGGTGGTCCCACATAACGAAGACCAGACTCTGAATTTTGTCTTTAGTAAGTCTGTAACGCTCGCTTCTCGTGTTTTGCGTGATCTTCTCCACGTTTCTGTACCCTCATCTCTTTCTTCTTCTTTTTATTGGGTTTGCTCCATAAGCAAGCTTTACTGCGACAAATTTTGAGAAGAAAAAGGAGATAAACAAAAAATGGTGGCGAAAAACTCGATTGAATGCAACTCTGACGAAGAGACGACCAAGGTTCCTCCTATCTTTGGATGTCCTCCAGTTGCCTTAGACGACAAGAAACCTTCTGTTGGTGCCTCGGATTTTGCAGTCCCTATCATCGACTTTGCAGGCGTCCACAAGGACGCAGTGTCACGTGAAGGCGTTGTGGAGAAGATCAAAGACGCTGCAGAGAAGTGGGGAATCTTCCAGGTGATCAACCATGGTGTTCCTTCAAGTGTTCTTGAAGAGATTAAAGATGGAGTTGTTAGGTTTCATGATGAAGATACCGAGGTTAAGAAATCTTACTTCTCGCTTGACTTCACGAAAACATTTATCTACCACAATAATTTCGAACTGTACAGTTCGTCTTCTGGTAACTGGAGAGACTCTTTTGCCTGTTACATGGCTCCTAATCCTCCAAACCCAGAGGAGATCCCAGTGGCTTGCAGGTAATTACTTTTGTTTCTAATTTCATTGTCAAGTCTAAGGGAATAGTTAAGATATGTTCAAATAAATCGAACATCATTAATTGTCTCAGAGATGCTATGATGGGATACTTGGTGCATGTGACGAGCTTAGGTGGTTTGCTCTTTGAACTTCTATCAGAAGCTCTTGGTTTGAGCTCAGAGAGCCTTAAGAGTATGGGTGTCTTGAAGGGTATGCATATGATATGCCACTACTACCCTCCCTGCCCAACCCCTGACCTAGCTTTGGGCACAAGTAAGCATTCGGACAACACTTTTATCACCATTCTTCTTCAGGACAACATCGGGGGTCTTCAAGTTCTTCATCAAGACTGCTGGGTTGATGTCTCGCCTGTCCCTGGGGCACTTGTCATCAACATCGGTGATTTCTTGCAGGTAAGCTCATTAATTAATTGTTCCATACTTATGATGATCAACTAAAAGTATAATTAGATACACTGGCTGGAAACAGACATTTAAATATTACTTTCTCAGCTAATTAAGTTGGTCTTATATGGTTTGTTGTGCAGCTGATGACAAATGACAAGTTCAAAAGCGCGGAGCATAGGGTGCTTGCAAACAGAGCTGGACCGAGGATTTCAGTAGCGTCCTTTTTCAGCTCGAGCATGAATGCAAATTCCACGGTTTACGGACCAATAAAGGAGCTTCTGTCTGAAGAAAATCCTCCAAAATACAGAGAATTCACTGTACCAGAGTACTCAAAGGGATACATTGAGAAAGGTCTGGATGGAACATCGTATCTGTCGCATTACAGGATATGAAACGATAAGTGAAAAAGTTTCAGTTTGATGCAAGATATATATATGCAACTATGGGGGTTCAGTCCTTATCCAAGTTAAGTTTCTCTGTTTTTGGGTCTGCAATAAGAAAACCATTGTATACCAAAATGGTGTGTCGAAACATTTGTGCTTCTATCTTTCTATTTTGCCTTACCACCAGTCCTATATTATCATATAATAAAGTATTTTATATTGGATCTAGAGATTCAAAGTTTATCTAATTAGGGTTTGAATGGTATGCCCTTTTTTCTTACGTTTTCAAGACTTTCTACATAAATTTTACGAATAAAAAAAACTTGAAGAATAACAAATCATTTTTTAATATAAGGACACTATTTCTAGGCTAAGCACTATATATATAATATGGTGCTTTCAATAATCACGATTTTTTAGTTCTTTTAAAAGTCAGTTCGTAGACAATTATTTTACATTAATCGTGAGAACCACTTCGTCTCAAATATCAATATAACACATCCACTTTTACTTCCAAACAAAATTAAAAAAAAAAAGGTTTTCCTTTTTGAACTCGTTTAGAAACACAAAGTGTGAAGAAAATGGTGAAAGTCCTGAAAGCAGCACTTGGCGTCGCGAAAACGCTCTTTTACTACTTCATTGGTATCGTCTACCACAGCATGAGTTTCTTTGTGGACGCTTACGATCTTTTCTGTTTCTCTCTGTTTTCGAAGCTCTTTGGTCGTTTTTACTTCCGCAACCAGTTTCTAATCCCCATCCGTAGATCAGAATTGATGCCGGATTCAATTAAGAACGAAAAAGTTTACAAAATTATCGATTCCATCGTTGAGTGCTTTAGAAAAGCCACGGCGCAAATCAAAATATTTTATAAATGGTGTATTTATATCATGTATGGATTATACAATTACTTGGTGGGTTTAATCTTCAAGTTAGATATTTGTGTAATTGTTGTATGTATGCTTGTGTATAAATAGAAAAGTTTTAATTAGTCTCTGTAAGATATTCACAAATTGAATTATCTGTGCTTTGTATTCAATGCTTTATGTTGGATCTAAAAAGATTCATACATAAACCCTTAAGATCTAACATAATGCATTGAATACAAAGGGTATGTGATTATTCATACTTTGTTGACCATCTGTGCTTTGTATTCAATATTAGCGTAATGCATCATAAATTTGATTTGATTTTAGCGTAATGCATAAATTTAAACATTTATTTTAATAAAGTATAGAAAGTACTATTGTATTTCTTAAAAATATATTATATTTTCTTTACTTTCTTACACTTCACTTCTGTAAATCAAAATTCTAGTATAATCAATTTCAAGAGAAGTAATTAGATATGATACATATCATTTCGTCTTGCTTTAATCTTTTTACTTTGCTACTTTGATATATGTTTTTCTTTAATATTTTTTTGTTTGATATAAAATAAATCATTTGATATTAACTATTGCAATTAAAATCATAAATTAAATAAAATCTGATACACAGGCATATATATGTAAAGTTTAAAATGAAAAATAGAATAATAAATTGAGATTTCAATTGGTCCAATAGGAGGATAGTGAAATCTTACTTTTTTATATATGATTTCTCTTCTTTCACCTAATAATGAAAATATATATATATATATATATATATGGAGAGCAAAGAATTTTTTTATAAATGGAGAGCAAAGAATATATATATATATATTTATGGTATCAAGAAAAATAGTTGAGAGCAAAGAATAGTTGCTATCCTCCTATTGGAGAGCAAAGAATAGTTGCTATCCTCCTATTGGAGAGCAAAGAATATGGTATATTTATGGTATCAAGAAAAATAGAAGAGCGTTATCAAGAAAAATAGTTGGTGTCTTTGCGCTCACTGTAATAGTTGATACTATTTTTCTTGATAACGCTCTTCTATTTATAAATGGAGAGCAAAGAATTCGACTCTTACAGTGAGCGCAAAGCTTTCGACGAGACGAAAGCAGGTGTGAAAGGTCTCGTTGATGCTCACATCACTGAGATCCCTCGAATTTTCCGTCTCCCTCAAGGTGCCTTATCCGACAAGAAACCTTCTGTTTCTGCCTCGGATTTGGCGATCCCTATCATCGACTTTGCAGGCGTCCATGTAGACACAGTGTCACGTGAAAGCGTTGTGGGGAAGATCAAAGACGCTGCAGAGAAGTGGGGATTCTTCCAGGTGATCAACCATGGTGTTCCTTTAAGCGTTCTTAAAGATATACAAGATGGAACTGTTAGGTTTCAAGAGGAACTAGATCCTGAGGTCAGGAAATCTTACTTCACTCGTGACCCGTCCAAGAGATTTGTCTACAACAGCAATTTCGATCTCTACAGCTCTTCATGTGTTAACTGGAGAGACTCTTTCGCTTGTTGCATGGCTCTTGATCCTCCAAACCCTGAGGATCTCCCAGTGGCTTGCAGGTAAATAGGTAATTTGTTTATTCATCGATCTTTGAAATTATCGAAGACATACAGTACTATATATTGTGATTTTAACATCATATACTGGCGGCTCAGGGATGCTATGTTAGGTTACTCGAAGCATGTGATGAGCTTAGGTGGTTTGGTCTTTGAACTTCTCTCAGAAGCTCTTGGTTTGAGCTCTGAGACACTTAAGAAGATGGATTGCATGAAGAGTATGTATATGGTCTGCCATTATTACCCTCCTTGTCCACAACCTGAACTAACTTTGGGCCTAGGTAAGCATTCCGACATCACTTTCATCACCATAGTTCTTCAGGATAACGTCGTCGGTGGTCTTCAAGTTCTTCATCAAGACTGTTGGGTCGATGTATCACCTATCCCCGGGGTTCTTGTCATCAACATTGGAGATTTCTTGCAAGTAATTAAGCTCTTTGATCCCTACAGAGATCCACTATCTAAAACACATAACAAAGGTTTTTAGTGAGAGATGCACTAAATTGAAAGACTTGCTCACCAAAGGTGTCTAATTTTATTTGGTTTTGTACGCAGATGATGACAAACGACAAGTTCAAAAGCGTTGAGCATATATTGGGTGCTTGCAAACAAAGTTGGACCGAGGATTTCAGTGGCATGCTTTTTCAGCTCGAGTATGAATCCAAATCCCACTGTTTACGGACCGATCAAAGAACTTCTCTCTGAAGAAAACCCTCCAAAATACAGAGACTTCACTGTACCAGCAGAGTACTCAAAGGGATACATTGAAAAAGGTCTGGATGGAACATCACTTCTGTCGCAATTCAGGATATGAAATTTTAGAAGCAGAGAAGTCAAAAAACACCCTGTTTGATGCAAGACATCATGTCTATAGTTATCTAGTTCTTATCCATGTTTAAGCTCTGTTCTTGGGTCTGCAATAATAAAACCTTTGTATTAATAAAACATAATAAAGATTGGTGTGTGTGTGTTGGATCTAAAGATTCATACTTTGTTTACTTACTCTTCTCGAGGCTCCCTGGCTTCAATAATATATCTCGAATAGAGAGTAACTGGTCAGAGCATCAGATTAATACCTATTACCTGTCTAGGGCTTTAATATAGTCCCCTCAATCTTGGAGATGATTCAATAACTCACTCGATCGTGTAAACGAGTACATTCCTCGATGAGACTCAGGGTCGTCAACGTACGGTTTCGTGTGTCAAGGGATTGAGGAACAGCCGGCGACGGTTTTCCGATCTGACCTATCAGCGGCGGCAGCAAGGGGTTTCGATGGACTCGACTAGAAGGTTTGACTGACGGTGTCTCGTCAACAGCCGCCGATGGGACCAGAAGCGACGACGCCATCGAAAGCAATCAAACAAAAGATTGGTGTGAACGAAAAAAAAATAGGTTTCGTGATTACATCTATAAGTTAAAGCCGCCACATCAAAAGTTGATTAGTGCAACCTGAACCAAAATTTGTTCACGTTTGTATTTTAAATTGTACTGCAAGCTAAGTAAATTATATTTGTATCATCTTTAATTTAATAGAATGATATTTATTAAACTACGCTTTTACATATATAATTTTATCTTAGTAAATTATATTTGGTTATTTTATCTTACTATATAGTATTCCAGCACATATTTTCCAAACAGTATATAAACCAATAACCCAAACACATTGAAACCAAGTGACTGAATGTACGACTCAAGTCCAAAAAAAAAAAAAAAATGTAAATATATACACACTCCAAGTGACTTGAGTTTGGTTTACTACTACAACTTCGGCTTTCAAAATATATATTTTTTAGTCAAAAACTTCAAAATATATTTATATAACAAACAAATTATATAATTCTCCACGAGATTACGTGCTGAGCTCAATTGCTAATACTATTTTCTCAGAATAAATATGTAAACAGGATTAAGAAGCAATTAATGGTAAAGTGAATTCCATTTTTCAAACGTCAAACACAGCGTACCTGAAAATGCTATGACGTTATATTACAACGACGTATATGATCATAATTATGATATCAAATTATAATTGTTTAGCTTTCTTTTTCAGTTTTTTTATATATTCCAACAAGAGAAAAACAAAATGAGCTTATTAAGATGAATCACATGATGAAGGGTTACAAAATGCATGCTTACACGTAAAAAGATGTTTCTACCATCATTATTTTCATTAAAACATTCTCAAAACTAATTACAACGACTCGTTTGAACTTTAAAGTTCACCCCGCTTACAGGATCTTATTTGTTATAGAAACAATTACAATTTATTAACTGGAAACAGCTTCTTACGCTTGGGATTTGACTTTTTGTTATAAATGAAAATGGTTTGTCACATAACCTTCAATCTATAACGATTGTAGTCCCATTTATTGCCTCTTACCCATGTTGACATTATGAGTCTTATTATAGTTCTCCCCATATTCAAGAAGTTCATCCAAAACACTATCGTCCAAGTACTCAAACTCAAAAACTTGCCTAGACGAAGAAGAAGAGTTAGCCGAGGTGGAGGAGGATCCGGTTCCCATGTTATACTCATGAGGGAAGTTGAGAATAGCGGCTTGGCCTCTCATTGAATAGGCCGCTCGGTCATAGGCTCGAGCTGCGTCTTCTGCGGTGTCGAATGT
This sequence comes from Camelina sativa, assembly GCF_000633955.1. Taxonomy (NCBI): domain Eukaryota; kingdom Viridiplantae; phylum Streptophyta; class Magnoliopsida; order Brassicales; family Brassicaceae; genus Camelina; species Camelina sativa. The sequence continues at coordinate 1,629,958 of NC_025698.1, read as the reverse complement.
CCCTAGCCACACACGCTCTCCGTGCTTCCTCGAATCTCTTATTTCTGCTGCGTATTTTCCCCAAGGACGTCTCCTTACTCCGCGGAACTTCCCTTGCTCGGCTCCTCCTCCTCCGCCACCGCTACGACCTCCTTGATCCATATATGTATGTATAATGTTGTGTCACTTGTATGTGAGAAGAGAGACAAAGACAAAGTGACTAAGAAGAAGAAGAAGAAAAAACGGATGTTTGAGAGTTTGAGACGCACACAAGTTTTAGCGTCTGTTTTTTTTTTGTCTGTGTGTGTTGTGTGTGTTAGTTTTGCATGGATTAAATGAGATTTGATTTGTGGATTTTATAGGCAAGGAACAAGTGGGTCCATTAACCTAATATTCGAAGTTCGAACCATCCACTTATCAAAATCTTATATAGATGTTCTTTATACCTTTTTTCTCTTTCAACACAGATGTTCCTTATATTATAGTTTTTCCTTAGAGCTATTGGTCTTATAAATTCAATTTATTTGGCATATGCTGCTACCATTTTGTTATTTATTTTGAAACTTCAGAAGCAAAACAAAACTATTGTATTTACAAGTCCGAAAGCAACTGCTGATTGATTATGGGGGATCCGAACTGTACAGCAACAGCATCTTTAAATGTAATGATATGGTATAAGAGTTGTAATCACGAAAAAAAAAAAAAAAAAAAAAAAAAAA